>NC_046374.1:33483208-33693208 GCF_011125445.2 Fundulus heteroclitus
CATCCACTTTCATGGCTGCATCCACTCTCATAGCCTCATCCCCTTTAATGGCTTTAACAACTTTCATGGCCGCATCCACTTTCGTGGCTACATCCACTTTTGAGGCTTCATCCACTTTCATGGTTGCATCCACTTTCTTGGCTTCATCCACTTTCATGGCTACTTTCATGGCTTCATCCACTTTCGTGGCTACATCCACTTTTGAGGCTTCATCCACTTTCATGGCTGCATCCACTTTCGTGGCTACATCCACTTTTGAGGCTTCATCCACTTTCATTGTTGCATCCACTTTCTTGGCTTCATCCACTTTCATGGCTATTTTAATGGCTTTATCCACTTTCATGGCTACTTTCATGGCTTCATCCACTTTCATGGTTGCATCCACTTTCTTGGCTTCATCCACTTTCATGGCTACTTTCATGGCTTCATCCACTTTCATGGCTACTTTCATGGCTTCATCCACTTTCGTGGCTACATCCACTTTTGAGGCTTCATCCACTTTCATGGCTGCATCCACTTTCGTGGCTACATCCACTTTTGAGGCTTCATCCACTTTCATTGTTGCATCCACTTTCTTGGCTTCATCCACTTTCATGGCTATTTTAATGGCTTCATCCACTTTCATGGCTACTTTCATGGCTTCATCCACTTTCGTGGCTACATCCACTTTTGAGGCTTCATCCACTTTCGTGGCTGCATCCACTTTTGAGGCTTCATCCACTTTCGGGGCTGCATCCACTTTCTTGGCTGCATCCACTTTCATGCATGCACTCATTTTCATGGAAGCATCCACTTTCATGGCTCCATGCACTTTCATGGCTTCGTGCACTTTCATGGCTTCATGCACTTTCATGGATGCATCCCCTTTCATGGCTTCTTACCCTTTCATGGCTTCATCCCCTTTCATGGCTTCATCCACTTCCATGGCTGCATCCACTTTCATGGCTTCATCCCCTTTAATGGCTTTAACAACTTTCATGTCCGCATCCACTTTCGTGGCTACATCCACTTTTGATGCTTCATCCACTTTCGTGGTTACGACCACTTTCATGGCTCCATGCACTTTCATGGCTTCATGCACTTTCATGGATGCATCCCCTTTCATGGCTTCATCCCCTTTCATGGCTTCATCCACTTTCATGGCTGCATCCACTTTCATGGCTTCATCCCCTTTAATGGCTTTAACAACTTTCATGGCCGCATCCACTTTCGTGGCTACATCCACTTTTGAGGCTTCAACCACTTTCATGGTTGCATCCACTTTCATGGCTTCATCCACTTTCGTGGTTACGACCACTTTCGTGGCTACATCCTCTTTTGAGGCTTCATCCACTTTCATGGCTTCATCCACTTTCACGGTTGCATCTACATTCATGGCTTCATCCACTTTTGTGGCTTCATGCACTTTCATGGTTGCATCCACTTTCATGGCTTCATCTACTTTCTTGGCTGCATCCACTTTCGTGGCTTCATCCCCTTTCATGGCTACTTCCATGGCTTCATCCACTTTAATGGTTGCATCTACATTCATGGCTTCATCCCCTTTCATGGCTTCATCCACTTTCATGGCTGCATCCACTCTCATAGCCTCATCCCCTTTAATGGCTTTAACAACTTTCATGGCCGCATCCACTTTCGTGGCTACATCCACTTTTGAGGCTTCATCCACTTTCATGGTTGCATCCACTTTCTTGGCTTCATCCACTTTCATGGCTACTTTCATGGCTTCATCCACTTTCATGGCTACTTTCATGGCTTCATCCACTTTCGTGGCTACATCCACTTTTGAGGCTTCATCCACTTTCATGGCTGCATCCACTTTCGTGGCTACATCCACTTTTGAGGCTTCATCCACTTTCATTGTTGCATCCACTTTCTTGGCTTCATCCACTTTCATGGCTATTTTAATGGCTTCATCCACTTTCATGGCTACTTTCATGGCTTCATCCACTTTCATGGTTGCATCCACTTTCTTGGCTTCATCCACTTTCATGGCTACTTTCATGGCTTCATCCACTTTCATGGCTACTTTCATGGCTTCATCCACTTTCGTGGCTACATCCACTTTTGAGGCTTCATCCACTTTCATGGCTTCATCCACTTTCGTGGCTACATCCACTTTTGAGGCTTCATCCACTTTCGTGGCTGCATCCACTTTCTTGGCTTCATCCACTTTCATGGCTATTTTAATGGCTTCATCCACTTTCATGGCTACTTTCATGGCTTCATCCACTTTCGTGGCTACATCCACTTTTGAGGCTTCATCCACTTTCGTGGCTGCATCCACTTTTGAGGCTTCATCCACTTTCGGGGCTGCATCCACTTTCTTGGCTGCATCCACTTTCATGCATGCACTCATTTTCATGGATGCATCCACTTTCATGGCTCCATGCACTTTCATGGCTTCGTGCACTTTCATGGCTTCATGCACTTTCATGGATGCATCCCCTTTCATGGCTTCATCCCCTTTCATGGCTTCATCCCCTTTCATGGCTTCATCCACTTCCATGGCTGCATCCACTTTCATGGCTTCATCCCCTTTAATGGCTTTAACAACTTTCATGTCCGCATCCACTTTCGTGGCTACATCCACTTTTGATGCTTCATCCACCTTCGTGGTTACGACCACTTTCGTGGCTACATCCTCTTTTGAGGCTTCATCCACTTTCAGGGCTTCATGCACTTTCATGGATGCATCCCCTTTCATGGCTTCATCCCCTTTCATGGCTTCATCCCCTTTCATGGCTTCATCCACTTCCATGGCTGCATCCACTTTCATGGCTTCATCCCCTTTAATGGCTTTAACAACTTTCCTGTCCGCATCCACTTTCGTGGCTACATCCACTTTTGATGCTTCATCCACCTTCGTGGTTACGACCACTTTCGTGGCTACATCCTCTTTTGAGGCTTCATCCACTTTCAGGGCTTCATCCACTTTCACGGTTGCATCTATATTCATGGCTTCATCCACTTTCGTGGCTTCATGCACTTTCATGGTTGCATCTACATTCATGGATGCATCCCATTTCATGGCTTCATCCACTTTCATGGCTGCATCCACTTTCATGGCTTCATCTACTTTCTTGGCTTCATCCCCTTTCATTGCTTTAACAACTTTCATGGCCGCTAGCACTTTCATGGTTGCTTCCACTTTCATGGCTTCATCCACTTTCTTGGCTACTTCCATGGCTTCATCCACTTTCATGGCAGCATCTACATTCATGGCTTCATCCACTTTCGTGGCTTCATCCACTTTAATGGTTGCATCTACATTCATGGCTTCATCCCCTTTCATGGCTTCATCCACTTTCATGGCTGCATCCACTCTCATGGCTTCATCCCCTTTAATGGCTTTAACAACTTTCATGGCCGCATCCACTTTCGTGGCTACATCCACTTTTGAGGCTTCATCCACTTTCATGGTTGCATTCACTTTCTTGGCTTCATCCACTTTCATGGCTACTTTCATGGCTTCATCCACTTCCGTTGCTACATCCACATTTGGGGCTTCATCCACTTTCGGGGCTGCATCCACTTTGATGGCTGCATCCACTTTCATTGCTTCATGCACTTTCATGGCTTCATCCACTTTCGTGGTTTCATCCACTTTAATGATTGCATCTACATTCATGGCTTCATCCCCTTTCATGGCTTCATCCACTTTCATGGCTGCATCCACTCTCATGGCTTCATCCCCTTTAATGGCTTCATCCACTTTCGTGGCTACATCCACTTTTGAGGCTTCATCCACTTTCGGGGCTGCATCCACTTTGATGGCTACATCCACTTTTGAGGCTTCATTCACTTTCGGGGCTGCATCCACTTTGATGGCTGCATCCACTTTCGTGGCTACATCCACTTTCGTGGCTACATCCTCTTTTGAGGCTTCATCTACATTCATGGCTTCATCCACTTTCATGGTTGCATCTACATTCATGGCTTCATCCACTTTCATGGCTTCATCTACATTCATGGATGCATCCCCTTTCATGGCTTCATCCACTTTCTTGGCTTCATCCACTTTCATGGCTACTTCCATGTCTTCATCCACTTTCATGGCTGCATCTACATTCATGGCTTCATCCACTTTCGTGGCTTCATCCACTTTCATGGCTGCATCCACTTTCATGGCTTCATACCCTTTAATGGCTTTAACAACTTTCATGGCCGCATCCACTTTCGTGGCTACATCCACTTTTGAGGCTTCATCCACTTTCATGGTTGCATCCACTTTCATGGCTTCATCCACTTTCGTGGTTACGACCACTTTCGTGGCTACATCCTCTTTTGAGGCTTCATCCACTTTCATGGCTTCATCCACTTTCACGGTTGCATCTACATTCATGGCTTCATCCACTTTCGTGGCTTCATGCACTTTCATGGTTGCATCCACTTTCATGGCTTCATCTACTTTCTTGGCTGCATCCACTTTCGTGGCTTTATCCACTTTCATGGTTGCATCCACTTTAATGGTTGCATCTACATTCATGGCTTCATCCCCTTTCATGGCTTTATCCACTTTCATGGCTGCATCCACTCTCATAGCTTCATCCCCTTTAATGGCTTTAACAACTTTCATGGCCGCATCCACTTTCGTGGCTACATCCACTTTTGATGCTTCATCCACTTTCATGGTTGTATCCACTTTCATGGCTACTTTCATGGCTTCATCCACTTTCATGGCTACTTTCATGGCTTCATCCACTTTCGTGGCTACATCCACTTTTGAGGCTTCATCCACTTTCATGGCTGCATCCACTTTGGTGGCTTCATCCACTTTAATGGTTGCATCTACATTCATGGCTTCATCCCCTTTCATGGCTTCATCCACTTTCATGGCTGCATCCACTCTCATAGCTTCATCCCCTTTAATGGCTTTAAACAACTTTCATGGCCGCATCCACTTTCGTGGCTACATCCACTCTTGAGGCTTCATCCGCTTTCATGGTTGCATCCACTTTCATGGCTACTTTCATGGCTTCATCCACTTTCATGGCTACTTTCATGGCTTCATCCACTTTCGGGGCTGCATCCACTTTGATGGCTGCATCCACTTTCATTGCTTCATGCACTTTCATGGCCGCATCCACTTTCGTGGCTACATCCACTTTTGAGGCTTCATCCACTTTCATGGTTGCATCCACTTTCTTGGCTTCATCCACTTTCATGGCTACTTTAATGGCTTCATCCACTTTCATGGCTACTTTCATGGCTTCATCCACTTTCGTTGCTACATCCACTTTTGAGGCTTCATCCACTTTCGGGGCTGCATCCACTTTGATGGCTGCATCCACTTTCATTGCTTCATGCAATTTCATGGCTTCATCCACTTTCGTGGTTTCATCCACTTTAATGGTTGCATCTACATTCATGGCTTCATCCCCTTTCATGGCTTCATCCACTTTCATGGCTGCATCCACTCTCATGGCTTCATCCCCTTTAATGGCTTCATCCACTTTCGTGGCTACATCCACTTTTGAGGCTTCATCCACTTTCGGGGCTGCATCCACTTTGATGGCTACATCCACTTTTGAGGCTTCATTCACTTTCGGGGCTGCATCCACTTTGATGGATGCATCCACTTTCATTGCTTCATGCACTTTCATGGCCGCATCCACTTTCGTGGCTACATCCACTTTTGAGGCTTCATCCACTTTCATGGTTGCATCCACTTTCTTGGCTTCATCCACTTTCATGGCTACTTTAATGGCTTCATCCACTTTCATGGCTACTTTCATGGCTTCATCCACTTTCGTTGCTACATCCACTTTTGAGGCTTCATCCACTTTCGGGGCTGCATCCACTTTGATGGCTGCATCCACTTTCATTGCTTCATGCACTTTCATGGCTTCATCCACTTTCGTGGTTTCATCCACTTTCATGGATGCACTCATTTTCATGGATGCACCCACTTTCATGGCTCCATGCACTTTCATGGCTTCATCCCCTTTAATGGCTTTAACAACTTTCATGGCCGCATCCACTTTCGTGGCTACATCCACTTTTGAGGCTCCATCCACCTTCATGGTTGCATCCACTTTCATGACTTCATCCACTTTCATGGCTTCATCCACTTTCATGGCTTCATCCACTTGCATGGCTTCATCCACTTTCGTGGCTACATCCACTTTCGTGGCTACATCCTCTTTTGAGGCTTCATCTACATTCATGGCTTCATCCACTTTCATGGTTGCATCTACATTCATGGCTTCATCCACTTTCATGGTTTCATCTACATTCATGGATGCATCCCCTTTCATGGCTTCATCCACTTTCTTGGCTTCATCCACTTTCATGGCTACTTCCATGGCTTCATCCACTTTCATGGCAGCATCTACATTCATGGCTTCATCCACTTTCGTGGCTTCATCCACTTTAATGGTTGCATCTACATTCATGGCTTCATCCCCTTTCATGGCTTCATCCACTTTCATGGCTGCATCCACTCTCATGGCTTCATCCCCTTTAATGGCTTTAACAACTTTCATGGCCGCATCCACTTTCGTGGCTACATCCACTTTTGAGGCTTCATCCACTTTCATGGTTGCATTCACTTTCTTGGCTTCATCCACTTTCATGGCTACTTTCATGGCTTCATCCACTTCCGTTGCTACATCCACATTTGGGGCTTCATCCACTTTCGGGGCTGCATCCACTTTGATGGCTGCATCCACTTTCATTGCTTCATGCACTTTCATGGCTTCATCCACTTTCGTGGTTTCATCCACTTTAATGATTGCATCTACATTCATGGCTTCATCCCCTTTCATGGCTTCATCCACTTTCATGGCTGCATCCACTCTCATGGCTTCATCCCCTTTAATGGCTTCATCCACTTTCGTGGCTACATCCACTTTTGAGGCTTCATCCACTTTCGGGGCTGCATCCACTTTGATGGCTACATCCACTTTTGAGGCTTCATTCACTTTCGGGGCTGCATCCACTTTGATGGCTGCATCCACTTTCGTGGCTACATCCACTTTCGTGGCTACATCCTCTTTTGAGGCTTCATCTACATTCATGGCTTCATCCACTTTCATGGTTGCATCTACATTCATGGCTTCATCCACTTTCATGGCTTCATCTACATTCATGGATGCATCCCCTTTCATGGCTTCATCCACTTTCTTGGCTTCATCCACTTTCATGGCTACTTCCATGTCTTCATCCACTTTCATGGCTGCATCTACATTCATGGCTTCATCCACTTTCGTGGCTTCATCCACTTTCATGGCTGCATCCACTTTCATGGCTTCATACCCTTTAATGGCTTTAACAACTTTCATGGCCGCATCCACTTTCGTGGCTACATCCACTTTTGAGGCTTCATCCACTTTCATGGTTGCATCCACTTTCATGGCTTCATCCACTTTCGTGGTTACGACCACTTTCGTGGCTACATCCTCTTTTGAGGCTTCATCCACTTTCATGGCTTCATCCACTTTCACGGTTGCATCTACATTCATGGCTTCATCCACTTTCGTGGCTTCATGCACTTTCATGGTTGCATCCACTTTCATGGCTTCATCTACTTTCTTGGCTGCATCCACTTTCGTGGCTTTATCCACTTTCATGGTTGCATCCACTTTAATGGTTGCATCTACATTCATGGCTTCATCCCCTTTCATGGCTTTATCCACTTTCATGGCTGCATCCACTCTCATAGCTTCATCCCCTTTAATGGCTTTAACAACTTTCATGGCCGCATCCACTTTCGTGGCTACATCCACTTTTGATGCTTCATCCACTTTCATGGTTGTATCCACTTTCATGGCTACTTTCATGGCTTCATCCACTTTCATGGCTACTTTCATGGCTTCATCCACTTTCGTGGCTACATCCACTTTTGAGGCTTCATCCACTTTCATGGCTGCATCCACTTTGGTGGCTTCATCCACTTTAATGGTTGCATCTACATTCATGGCTTCATCCCCTTTCATGGCTTCATCCACTTTCATGGCTGCATCCACTCTCATAGCTTCATCCCCTTTAATGGCTTTAACAACTTTCATGGCCGCATCCACTTTCGTGGCTACATCCACTCTTGAGGCTTCATCCGCTTTCATGGTTGCATCCACTTTCATGGCTACTTTCATGGCTTCATCCACTTTCATGGCTACTTTCATGGCTTCATCCACTTTCGGGGCTGCATCCACTTTGATGGCTGCATCCACTTTCATTGCTTCATGCACTTTCATGGCCGCATCCACTTTCGTGGCTACATCCACTTTTGAGGCTTCATCCACTTTCATGGTTGCATCCACTTTCTTGGCTTCATCCACTTTCATGGCTACTTTAATGGCTTCATCCACTTTCATGGCTACTTTCATGGCTTCATCCACTTTCGTTGCTACATCCACTTTTGAGGCTTCATCCACTTTCGGGGCTGCATCCACTTTGATGGCTGCATCCACTTTCATTGCTTCATGCAATTTCATGGCTTCATCCACTTTCGTGGTTTCATCCACTTTAATGGTTGCATCTACATTCATGGCTTCATCCCCTTTCATGGCTTCATCCACTTTCATGGCTGCATCCACTCTCATGGCTTCATCCCCTTTAATGGCTTCATCCACTTTCGTGGCTACATCCACTTTTGAGGCTTCATCCACTTTCGGGGCTGCATCCACTTTGATGGCTACATCCACTTTTGAGGCTTCATTCACTTTCGGGGCTGCATCCACTTTGATGGATGCATCCACTTTCATTGCTTCATGCACTTTCATGGCCGCATCCACTTTCGTGGCTACATCCACTTTTGAGGCTTCATCCACTTTCATGGTTGCATCCACTTTCTTGGCTTCATCCACTTTCATGGCTACTTTAATGGCTTCATCCACTTTCATGGCTACTTTCATGGCTTCATCCACTTTCGTTGCTACATCCACTTTTGAGGCTTCATCCACTTTCGGGGCTGCATCCACTTTGATGGCTGCATCCACTTTCATTGCTTCATGCACTTTCATGGCTTCATCCACTTTCGTGGTTTCATCCACTTTCATGGATGCACTCATTTTCATGGATGCACCCACTTTCATGGCTCCATGCACTTTCATGGCTTCATCCCCTTTAATGGCTTTAACAACTTTCATGGCCGCATCCACTTTCGTGGCTACATCCACTTTTGAGGCTCCATCCACCTTCATGGTTGCATCCACTTTCATGACTTCATCCACTTTCATGGCTTCATCCACTTTCATGGCTTCATCCACTTGCATGGCTTCATCCACTTTCGTGGCTACATCCACTTTCGTGGCTACATCCTCTTTTGAGGCTTCATCTACATTCATGGCTTCATCCACTTTCATGGTTGCATCTACATTCATGGCTTCATCCACTTTCATGGTTTCATCTACATTCATGGATGCATCCCCTTTCATGGCTTCATCCACTTTCTTGGCTTCATCCACTTTCATGGCTACTTCCATGTCTTCATCCACTTTCATGGCTGCATCTACATTCATGGCTTCATCCACTTTCGTGGCTTCATCCACTTTCATGGCTGCATCCACTTTCATGGCTTCATACCCTTTAATGGCTTTAACAACTTTCATGGCCGCATCCACTTTCGTGGCTACATCCACTTTTGAGGCCTCATCCACTTTCATGGTTGCATCCACTTTCTTGGCTTCATCCACTTTCATGGCTACTTTCATGGCTGCATCCACTTTCTTGGCTTCCTCGACTTTCATGGTTGCATCCACCTTAGTGACAGGCAACAAGGTTCTTTTCTGTTCTTCTTTCAGGATGTCCTTTATTTCTTCTTTGAGCTCCGATACAGCTGCTGTCACATCCTCAAAGTATCTCAGAGGACGCATATTGATGCTGGATGAGTGTGTAGACTCACTGAGTGCTGACAGTGAGGGGTAGTTGAGGATAAACTGCTTGTGATCCTCTGTGTCTGAGAGCTGCTTCAGCTCAGCGTCTTTCCTCTTCAGCTCAGTGATCTCCTGCTCCAGCTTCTCCTGAAGCTCTTTGACTCGACTCACTTCAGTTTCCTGCTGGGATCTGATCTGCTGCTTCACATCAGAGCTTCTTTTCTGGATGAGACGGATCAGCTCATTGAAGATCTTCTCATTGTCCTCCACTGCTTTATCAGCAGATACATTGATGGCCTCCACCTCCTGTTGAAGCAGCTTCACATCTTTCTCTTGGTCCCGGATTCTCTGCTGGATTTGTTGTCGTCTCACCTGGAGCTCCTTCTGCTTCTCAGCCCTTTCTGCTGCAGCTGGGACTGTTTCATGGCCTTTATGTTCATCCATAGTGCAGAGATAACAGATACACTGCTGATCAGTACGACAGAAGATCTTCATCACCTCATCATGACGAGAGCAGATGTTCTGCTGGAGGTTCTTGGAGGGGTTCACCAGCTTGTGCTTCTGGAGTCCAGGAACATCATGGTGAGGTTGGAGGTGATTCTCACAATAAGTCACTAAACAGACCAGGCAGGACTTTGCAGCTTTCATCTTCCTCCCAGTGCAGATACCACAGGCCACATCTTCAGGTTCAGCATAGCAGAGATCAGCTTGGAGTCCAGTCTTCTTCAGATCCTCCACCAACTCTGCTAACATGGTGTTTTTCATCAGAACAGGCCTCGGTGTGAACGTCTGTCTACACTGAGGGCAGCTGTGGCTTTGTTTCTTGTCTTCATCGTCCCAAAAGTTTCCAATACAGTTCATGCAGTAATTGTGTCCACAGGGGATAGTCACCCGAGTCTTTAGGAGATCCAAACAAATGGAACAGGAGAATTTCACAGAATCCATTTGATATCCTTGCTCTGCCATTTCTTCGGCTTGAATGATAGGTTTCCTTTCCTCTGAAGAATATAAGCCTTTGCTTAACAGGTCCGTAAAGTTTCAGTTCTCTGAAAGGGGAGTAACCAGGAAGAACAAATATGTTTTGTCAGACAAAGGAAATAGTTTCTCCAAGAAAGCTTTCTGAAACAAAAGGGGAGGAGCAGCTCTTTCAGGAAATATTTGGTTTGCCAATACCTTTTCAGCTTTATCTGGCATGATTATTTGCACGCTTTTGTCAGTTTTTGTCAGTTTTATAATTTGTATGTTCATGTTTTGTGAGAAATCAGTTGATCAAAGAGAGCATGTCACTTTTCCTAGAGATACATAACTTTTATTCTGTTGTATTTAACATAGCATTTATGAGAACTATCAGGAAAATGTTTGCCATATTTTTATTTATTTTTTTGAGAACTTCAGATACAGAAATGTTGAAAGTGCAACTCTATCCAATGAAGCAACAAACATCACATTTGCCACCACTAAAAGCATTGAGGCCCTCTGCACCCATCACTGTCCTCAATTCGTGTAAGACCCACACCACATATTTGCCTGTTCACTCATTTTCTTATTTATTGATATGACATGAACACAAACCATGAATTGATAAACATTCTTTAGCTGACATCTAGTGATCATTTCCTCGTACTACAGGTGATAAGAAAAATTACAAAAATGGATGAATCGCTTTATACAGTTTATGTAAATAGCTGGTATTGACTGATAAAACTCACCATTTAAGTAAAGAAAGAGCTGCTCTTGAATCACTGTATTTGTTCAGAAATTAAAAAAAACATTTACAATCTATAGATGGCTAACTAGGCCATATATTACGCCTGGCGAGGTTAAGCCACTTCCTCCCTAATATCCCAGACACATGTATGAGATGCAATTACCAGTAAGAAAGTCTGTCTGTGACAATGTTTTTTCCAAACAACCTAAGATCCCTGCTTAATGTTTGTTTTTATAGAAGCTAAGTGTTGTATTGCAACGGCATGGAAGAAGGAGTCAATATATGTATTCTTACAATAGGACGATATTTTATGTTGCCCTTGAGATGATTAATTATTCTATCAACAACAAGTTTGACAGATTTTGGGTAATTTGGATATTTCTACAGTTTGTTAAGCCAAAATTACATTTATCCTGACATGTGCAATACGGACTTGTTCTGTGTTGGTATTTTGATTTTGTTGTGTCTTTTATGTTTTCCCTGTATTTATGTGTGTAAAAACAGGCATTTTGTTGTGCTCTCTTCCAGTTGAAAGTAATAAAGATGTGCAGTGTGCGATTTGCAAAAGAACCGGGGGTGAGGGGGGGGGGGGGGGGGGGGGGGGGTGGATCATTTCAAAAGTTTTATTAATGAATAAAAGTTTTATTAATAATGGTTAGCTAGCTAGATCCAGTAGGTTAGACTATTGTCTTTAAACTTGCGCCATCTACTGTCATAACTCGGGAGTGGGTATTAATTTACTTTAACCGCTTTGAGCAGAAAACGTAATAATACTCTTAAAAAACAAACAACAAAATTAATTTACAAATGTGAAGGACACAAGACATGTATTAATATACGTTTTGAAAAATCCATAATATTCAGGGGTTAAAGCAAAAATAATCAATTTGACTGAAAAAAAATTCTAGTCAGCCCATATATTCCTGGGCCGTGGACGTCATGCAACCTTAGTATGGCCTGCTCGGACGCATTTTTCTCTGCTCCCTGCTTGCTTGCATTTTCCTGCCTTTTACTTTTTATCTCCTTTTTATCTCTTTGCCAAAACCACGGAAAGTTGGATTTAGTTATTTTTATTTATTTTCTTTTTATTTATTTTTGATTTTGATTTTGCAAAGATGCCTACCTTCACCACAGTGGACCTTGACACGCTTCTACAGAAGATCGCTGTTATAGAACAGAAGATATGCCGACTCGAACTGAATTATGATGTAAACGGCGGGTATGGAAATGAAACAACCCTGCCTGCGACTCCAAACGGTGACCACCAGCCCGGCAACTCTCTGAACAAACAGATCCCTGAGGAAAACGAGAATCCCTGGACCACTCTGAGTGCAAGACCAAAGGATCAACGAACCCCACGCCTAGACAAAGAAAACTGGCCGAGACTACAGAGAGATGTCCCAGGACAACAGCGGGCTGTTCCCACAACAAATGATAGGAGTAAACCTGCTGGAAATGCTGGAATTCCTTTACGAAACAGATTCGCTCCGCTCCAAAATGTGACCCAGAAGAATCATGACAACACTCAGAGGTACATCAACGACTTTTGCTCTAATACATCAGAGAAAGGACATGCCACGGGGCCAAGGACCCTGATTTTATGCAGTGTGTCTGTATGTGGGATTAAACATTTCTGTAACAAGAAAAACACAGATGGTTAATTTATAACGACTCGAACTATGGCCCGGTGTCTGATTTATTAGACATCCTTCAGACAGACCTTCCAAGGATCTTGAAAGAACGCCCGACCTTGGAAAAACTCATAATACAAGCTGAAGCCCTGGGTGACGTCTCCCGGATAAGAAAATCAGAAGTATTGAAAGAGGATTACATTCGTCTGTTGAACTTAGTTCATGGCAAAAATGTCAAGGTGCTTCTCAGCGGCCCTCTTCCTCCCATGACCTGTGGAGACGAGATTTTTTCCAGAATTCTGATGCTAAACAAATGGCTGGAAAAAACATGCAAAGAAACAACTGTAACCTTCATAGACAACTTTAACATATTTTGGGAAAGAAGACATCTGTTCAACAGAGATGGTTTCTCTCTAAATAGGTCAGGTGCAAAACGACTGATTTCAAACATCTTCTACTCTGTGAACCATGCACCATCAGCTTTGTTCCAAAACAAAGCTCATCCAATGCATAAACAAAAGATAAGCCCAGTGCAGCCCGAACAAGCCAAGATAAAGATGGCCAGAAAGATGACACAGAATGAGGCGTTGTCAGAGCTACAGGACGATTCATCCCAGATCTCAGCAGGACAAAGAGAGGACCAAGAACCGTCATCGTCACGAACACCGATCCAGACTACACCCGCCTCGCCTTCCTCTCCACAAAGCCCAGAGGTTCCTTTTCTGGATTTTTCTCATAACATGAACAAAGTCCTTAAGATTGGTCTACAGTTGACATCCTCTCCACATATTAATTCTGAAAACCACAGTTCTGTGACTAAATCAGCATCTTCCAAAGGACGTAGAGGTCCAGATCCTCCTCCTCCTCTACATATCACAGAACATGCCTGTCCTGAAGACCTTCGGATAACTTCCTTGTGATATTCAGCGGGCCCTGGCAGTACGTTTATCAGTCAAGACCGCTTCCAGCATCAGCCTGGGCCTCCTGACGGAGAATATGGAATATGTGTTATGGTACGTGGCAGAAATAAGAAAAGCAAAAGGAAAACAGACAGGAATAATCAGTCGTACTTAAAAGTCATAAACTGTCAAATGCAACCTGCCGCAGAGACATCATCAACCACCAAATCATATAAACTGCGTTTACTAAATATTAGATCTCTGTCAGGAAAATCCCTTTTAATTAATTACTTCATTATTGACAATAATCTTGATGTTATGTTTTTAACAGAAACATGGTTACATGAATTTAATGAAGCAGCCATTCTGCTGGAGTCGACTCCTCCAAACTACAATTTTCTTTGTGAAAGCAGACAGCAAAGGAAAGGTGGAGGAGTAGCAACATTGTTTAATGATTCACTAAAGTGTAAAAAGGTGTTTTTGGGAAAATTTGACTCTTTTGAACATTTGGCTCTCCAGGTAAAGAGCCCGGTACGAACTATGTTTCTGAATGTGTACAGGCCTTCTTAGTCCACATCAAACTTTTTTAATGATTTTAGTGACCTGCTGTCTGTGATATGTGTTGATTTTGACTTTTTAATTATTGTGGGAGACTTCAACTTTCACGTTGACAACCCTAAAGACAGAAGTGCAAAAGAACTGTGTGACACACTTAGAAACTTTGGTTTAACCCAACATGTTAAACAGCCAACACACAAACAGGGACATATTTTAGACTTGATCATCACTAAAGGTCTAAACATTTCACAGGTCAATGTAACTGATGTTGCCCTATCTGATCATTTTTCTGTTACCTTTGAATGTATCATTTCCAGTGACTCATTTAGCCAAAGGGACATCGTAAGAAAACGCACCTTTAAGGACAATGCCACTGAAACTTTTATTCAAGCTTACTCTGCTACTTCAACCTTGGGCTGCAACTCAGTAGAAGAGCTAGTAGATAACTTTCATTCTAAAGTCTCAGACATCATTGACTGCATTGCTCCAGTTAAAGTGAAAGTTGTTTCCGGGAAGAAAAAATCTCCTTGGAGAAATGCTCCAGCAGCTAGAAGTGAAAAAAGGGAATGCCGGAAAGCTGAACGCAGGTGGAGAAAGAATAGACTCCAGGTTCACTATGACATCTATAAAGAGAGACTTTACAGATATAACTTGCAACTGAAAAATGCAAGAGAATCTTTCTTCTCTGAGATCATAAACAAGAACATTAATAATGCTCGTGTCTTATTTTCCACAGTCGACAGGTTAACAAATCCTCCTGTGTCCGTGGCTTCAGAACTCCACTCCACCAGGGCCTGCAATGAATTTGCTAACTTCTTTACTGAAAAAATCCTAAAAAATTAGAGGATCAGTTTGTACATCCACACCAACTCTAGAACCAAAGCCGTACTCAGCTGGGTATTATCCTGACAAAATGTCCCAATTCAGCCAAATAAACCACAAAAGCTTAGAGCAGATCATTCAGCAGCTAAGTTCCTCTTCATGCTGCCTTGATGTTCTACCCACAGTTTTCCTTAAGAAAGTTTTGCCTGTCATAGCGTCTGATTTGACCCAGATAATAAACACGTCCCTTCTGTCGGGTGTTTTCCCCCAGTCCCTAAAAACAGCAATTACCAAACCACTGCTGAAAAAGAACAATTTAGACAAACTACTACTCCAGAACTACAGGCCCATCTCAAACCTCCCCTTTATCAGTAAGATTATTGAAAAAGCTGTATTTCAACAATTAAACACCTTCTTAACAACGACCAGCCGCTTTGATGTTTTCCAGTCTGGCTTCCGTGCTCACCACAGTACAGAGACCGCCCTTATCAAGGTGTTTAATGACATCCATATAAATACAGACTGTGGAAGAACCACCGTGCTGGTTCTATTGGACCTCAGTGCAGCATTTGATACTGTTGATCACTCCATTCTGTTAAAGCGCCTGGAGAACTGGGTCGGTCTCTCTGGTACAGCTCTCCACTGGTTTAAATCCTACTTAAAGGACAGGGAATTTTTTGTATCAGTGGGTAACTTTACATCAGAGATGACAAAAATCACATGTGGGGTTCCCCAAGGGTCCATCCTTGGTCCCCTCCTTTTCAATATCTACATGCTCCCTCTTGCTCAGATAATAAAAAACAACAACATCAGCTACCATAACTATGCAGACGACACACAGCTCTACATCACCATGTCACCAGGTGACTATGAAACAGTAGTGATGGACTCAGACCTGAACCTCCAAAAGCACCTAAAGACAGTTACAAGGTCGGCTTTCTATCACCTGAAGAACATTTCTAGGATTAAAGGACTGATGTCTCAGCAGGATCTGGAAAAACTAATCCATGTGTTTATTTTTAGTCGAATAGATTACTGCAACGTGTTTTCACAGGTCTGCCTAAAAAGTGGGTCAGACAGCTGCAGCTGATCCAGCACGCTGCTGCCTGCGTCCTCACTAAGACTAAGAAAGTAGAGCACATCACCCCATTTCTAAAGTCCTTACACTGGCTCCCTGTATCTCAGAGAATAGACTTTAAAATACTTCTGTTAGTCTATAAATCCCTGAATGGTTTAGCACCTAAATACATCACAGACTTGTTATCAGTGTATCAACCATCCAGACCACTAAGGTCTTCTGGCTCCAGCCTACTCTGCATACCTAGAACCAGAACTAAACAAGGAGAAGCAGCATTTAGTTCCTATGCTCCACTTATCTGGAACAAACTTCCAGAAAATTGTAAAGGTGCGGAAAGCCTGAGTTCCTTTAAATCAAGATTAAAAACACATTTGTTTAGGATTGCCTTCAACTGTTCTAGTTAACTGAATCACCACTTCTTTGTTCTAATTTCTATCTGTAACGTTTCTGGCACTGGAGCTGCTAATTGCAATCAGCACACCTGTGTCTGTCTCCGCCCTGACTGTTTAAAAGCTCTGCTCCCCGCAGCCTCCAGTGCCAGAACGTCTCGAGCCACACGGTGAGCGCTTCCAGCCTTCTTTTTGAATTCCTGTCTGCCAGTCAGTCTCTCGACCTGTTTTGCCTCTGTTTTTTGAAAACCTGTCTGCCCCCTTTTGGATTTGTCTGCCTGCCTGGGTCCTGCCTGTCAGCCTCAGAGAACTGGATTGCCTCACCGTGTTTCTGACCCCAGTCTGTCCGTGAGTAAAAACGAGTTCGCCTGTCCCCTGTCCGTCTGTGCTTTCTGGATTGTGACCTGGACCTGGACCTGGACGCTCTGTTGGATTCTCCCTTGGAAACCGCTGCCTGAGTTAAACGGATTTCCCCCTGACAAAGACCTGGACCGGACCTGGACAAAGAACCCTGGATAACCCCCTCTCGGACGCCTTCGACAAAAGGAGTCAGAGTTCTGCCCTCAGTACGTCCAGGTTAGTGACCCTACTTCTCTCTCACCAACCTGTCTGTATCTGCTGGTCACTAACCTGCGACTCTGCCTTCAGGAGCGGCCAGTCGCAGAGTGCGAGCCGAGCCAGGGGACCGCGCCACCAGCGTCAAAATAAAGACTGTTAATATTTTGTACTCACTTGTTTTCGGGTATTTCTTGGGTCCTCCTAAATTCATCACACTATCTACATTTTATTCCTACTTGCTTTTATTCTGTTTTAATTTGCTATATTTTAATCATGTAAAGCACTTTGCATTGTCCCTGTACTGAATTGTGCTATATAAATAAATTTGCCTTGCCTTGCCTTGCCTATAATTGCACAACACCTGAAGTAATTGATTGGCAAAACATTGAAATAACCGATGGATTGAAAAGAGTGACAAAAGGTGGCCTGGTCAGCATAAATAAGAGGTCTGAACCCAATACAGACCAGTCAAAGCAGATGCCTAATTGCACAAAGTTGCAGCAGTTTTAATAATGATTGGTATTATTGCTGAATTTAATATGAATTAGTAAAATAAAATGGGGTAAGTATCGACTCAACCCTACAGTCTGAAAACTGAATGTAAATGTCATCGTAGATGCTTAATGCGAAAAGGATTTTGCCAATAGTTAGTCTTTGAATGACGAAATCACAGATTTGAAAATGCTGAGACATCATTTGCTGAGTTACCAAGTTAAATTAGAATGATATAATTATGACATAAAGAAGATATATGAGTAGTGTTTGAAAGAATTAAGGTAAAGGTTAATGAATGAATGAATTAATGAATGAATGATATAGATGGGTAGGATAAAAAGACATAAAAATAGACAGTCACAAATCATACTCCAACCAGTAGGTGGCAGTAATGATTCCTGGATCTTATTGACAAAATATTCAAAGTAAAAAGACTCAAAAATGCAAATTGAGTCTTTAGTCAAATTAGTCCTCATCACTCAGAAACAAAGTTTACGCTTTGCACTTTTAGTTTTTCTCCCACTGCTGGTTTTAGGTCTGTGAACACGAGATAAGGTGCCGTATTTAATAGTGTAAAACATTATAAATACAGGCCACTAATTCAATAAATTGCTTTTTATTACACAAACACTTCAGAATCAGTCTGAAACATTTTTATCAATAAGATATCTAAAAAAATGGAAGAAATATTCCATATTCTCCATTTTTTTAAATGAATAAATAGTTTATTTCAGATACATAAGAGCACCTGTGAAAAATAGATAAAATCACCACAGACAGAAAACTTTATGATCAGCATCTGAAAAAGGACCAGGCTGAAGCACACGGCTTATTAACAATAATAATCCCATTAAAAAAAGCAATTACCAAGAATATTATTGAGAAAATAGATGAATATCACAATTATTTCATGAAAATTTAATCTTTAATTATATTACACTTAAATCACCTGACAATACAAGCATTTATTATTTTGGATTTGAAGTATATCATTTCAGATCATTATTAAGGCCATTCCACAACTTAACACCAGAAGCTGAAACACATTGTTGGGTTATGTGATATATGCTGTTTACTTTTCATTTTTATATTTTTCACTCTGGGATGTGGTGATGTCTGTTTGGTGCATGGAGTGTGTCAGAGGGCAGTAGAGAGCCCAAGTGTTCACTTAGTGTTCAGAGAGAGAGAGTAGAGCAAGAAGCTCTAAGGTGATTAACCTTGGGTGAGCACCTGTGTGGCCCTTTTGTCTGTCAGCCCTGGGTGTGGGTTGAGTTAGTGGAGCACAGAGACGCTACTGGTATGTATCTCACTTCATTCTCCCACTTATGTTCTGGTAAAGCATGAAATGAGATTGGTGATACTGATCTGAATTTTTTATTTAATTTTCTAAGACTAAATCTAAAGTAGAGAACTAAACATGATTGAATGTGTGACTATGGTTCACGGTGGAACTAATTTCTGTTTGTTTTCTCTTTGAGGTTATCAACCTGATTATGAATCAACGAAAAGTGACAAAAGTCAAATAAAAAGAAAGACTAAGTTGATCTGAGTTGTTTCCTGCGTCCTCTGTGCCAAGCCTGGTCGAGTTCAGGCAGACAAACCCCAGAATAACTCGACAGTTGATAACCACGCGGGCAGCCTGGACAAGGAGATTAACGAGTCCAGTGGAAAGCTGTAGACGCAAGGGTGCAAGCTGTGAGTGTCAACAAGGTCTAAAATGGCAGAAGATGGTCTGGAGAAGTCGGTCAAACAGCTCAAAAGAGAGAGGACCACTGCAAAAAGCAGCTTCACCAGGCAAGCCAACTTTATCAGTAAAGGGGCAGATAGCATGGTAGAAGAAGAGCTGCGGAAGGAATTCAATAAGCTTTCAGTCTGTCTAAGAAATATATATGAAGCGAACGATGAATACAGAATTGGATTGCTGGCTGAGGCTACAAAAGAAGAAGAGGTGGGCCTTGAAGAGCAGCTGGAAAGTGACATAGAAAAGACTGTGGATGAAGCTGAAACAAGGTTTAAAGAAGTGGGTGGCATTATTCAGAGGAATCTGTGGTCAAGGTATGGTCAGGAGGAAATCACAGCTGCAATCCTGGTGGCAGAGAGAAGTGCTGATGTAGCAGGAAACCTACCTGTTCAGAGTACTCACCTGGAGGGGTACGAGGTGCATCTAAGTCTCCTGGAGAAGAGGATGAAGGAGGTCATCAAGGCCATGTCAAAGTGGGAGCGATGGATCCCTGGGTTGGAGAAAAGAGACCTTGATGGCAGGATCAGGGATCTCAGAGAGATCAGCAGTAGACTTGAGCTGAGGACAGCTGAATTTGCCACTGCACGGAGAGTTGCAGAGGAAGCAAGTGCTGCACAACCTGCAAATGTGGTGGCTGGAGGACCAATACAAGCAGTGCCTACGGTGAGGATCAAACCGACAGCTCTTCCTACCTTCAGTGGAAACAAGAGAGATATCACAGATGGAGAAAGGATTGGGAGAATCTTCAAAGACAAGGAGAGCAATCTGGGTCAGCAGAGGTTAAGAAAATTCAACTCCTCAGCAGCGTTGAAGACAGAATAATGAGGGATCTCAGACTGTCGACCTACAATACTGCTGATGAGATCTTCAGAGTCATGGAGAACAGGTATGGCAATAAGGCAACAATTGTCATAGAAATCCTAGAAGAATTAGAGAGAATGGCTCCTGTGAAGGGAAATCAACCAAGGAAAGTAATTGAAGTAATTCAGACTGTTGAAAAAGCCCTAGCAGATCTGACAGAGCTGGGGAACTCTGGTGCAATGAGGAACCCGTTGGTCATCAAGACAATAGAGAGTAAATTACCTGATTTTGTGAAAAGAGACTGGTTAATCTTCATGCTAGAGCCAAGTAATGATGTCACCCCAGACAAGCACTTTGATGAGCTCCTGAAGTTCCTAAAAAAGCAGGAAGGGGTCCTGGAGAGACTTGAGCAGCTTAAAACTGTGGAGAAGATAGAAAGACCAGACTATGGCCCAAGAAGGAAGCCTGAGAAAAGTTATGCTTCTACCAAGATGGCAAAGAAAGAAATGGGGGAAGAGTGTGCTGTGTGTGATGACTGGAGGCATCGTGGCAAGATTTTCTTCTGTAAGAAGTTTAGAGGATTGAAACTTCAGGAGAAAAAAGATGCCGTGAAGAAGCTAGGAGCATGCAAGAAATGCCTCGGATTGCATGAGGACAGTAATTCCTGCAAGGACACCTACCTGTGCAGAAATAAAGACTGTAACAAGCAGTGCAGGAAAAAGCAAGCTGACTGAAGAACAGGAAAGTTTTCTGTCTGAACTTACCCCTGAGATGGCTGAGAGATGCAGAAATGCATTCACCAACAGTATTGCTCGAACAGCTAACACAAACAAAAAACAGTCAGAGCTTTTGATGAAAAATGGGCTCTGTGAACTTCCTGTTATCTTGATGCTGATGGAGGTCACCGCTAATGCAGGACAGAAGGTGGGAACACTGTTGGATCTTGCGTCTGACACAAACTACATTACCCATAAGGCTGCTGACAGGCTGAGGTTACGAAGTGAAGACGTGACCTTGGTTTTGTATGGTGTTGGTGGGATGACTATGAGAGTAAACACAAGGAGGTACCTTCTCAGAGTCAGGATCAGGACACCCAAAGGCAAGGAGAGAGCGCATGAAATGGTCTGCTACGGACTGGATGAAATCGCCAAGGTGCACAAGGTAATAGAGCCTGAAAGGTTAAAAGAATTCTTCCCAGAGGTTGAGTTGGAGGAGCTAAGGAGACCAAATGATGTCGAGCTTCTTATCAGCCACAGGGAGGGAAGGCTTGCTCCTCAAAGGATGAGAGTGATTGGGGACCTCGTCTTGTGGGAGAGTCCGCTCGGGAAGACAGTGGGAGGAGCACATCCTGATCTCTTTGAAGATGCGGAAGTGGTAGCGCATGGGTCAAGAACCCACTTTGCCCGGTCCATGAGAACAGCTGCTGTCAAATATGAAGAGATTCTCAGAGACACGTCTGAGGCTGAGGATTCCCTTCTAAAAAAGGAGCATCGGGCTAATGTAAAGTTTACAACATCCACTAACAGTGAGTTTCTTGATTGGTGGAGATGGGAGAGTATTGGGGCAGCCTGTGAACCGAGAAGTGGAGGATGCAGATGTGGAAATTGCCAACCGGGAGGGAAAGAAATTACCCTGGCAGAAGAAAAAGAACTTGAGATCATTAAAAGGGGTCTCACGTACATCAAGAAGGAGGATACCCACGTGAACCACCACACTGGGATGCAAGATACCCATGGATTGAAGACCCTACCTCTCTCCCCAACAACAGGAGTGCAGTGGAAGCCACATTTTTAAGAACAGAAAGGCAATTGGAGAGAGAGCCTGAATGGAAAGCTGTATACACAGCGCAAGTTCTTGAGATGGTTGAACGTCGTGCTGCCATGGAACTCACTGAGGAGATGAGAGGAAACTGGAAGGGGCCTGTGTGGTATGTAAGCCACTTGGTGGCACCGAACCCTCATTCAGTAACGACCCCAGTGCGATTGGTGTGGAATAGTAGCCAGAAATTCAAGGGCGTGAGCATGAATGACCTTCTTTTAAAGGGGCCAGACGTTCTAAACCCAATTAGAGCTGTCCTGCTAATGTTCAGAAGAGGTGTGTATGCAGCCCTTGGTGACATCAAAAAGATGTATAATTCAGTGTGGCTGGAGGAACGTGAAATGCATCTGCACCGATTTCTCTGGAGGGACAAGCCAGAGGAAGATATAAAAGAATATGCCATCACACGGGTCAACATAGGAGACAGACCAGCTGGGTGCATAGCACAGCTCGCTATGCGTGAGACGGCAAGACTATCCATCTTTGCTCACCTAGAGGAGGAGCGCAGGATTCTGGAAGAGGATAGCTATGTGGATGACATCCTAACGTCCCACAACAGTCTGGAGGAACTGATCAAAATCACACAAGGAGTGGAGGACATCTTGAAGGCAGGAGGCTTCTTTCTCAAGCCTTGGGTGTGGTCAGGCCAAAGTGGGAGACAGGTTGCTGCAGGGGGAATCCCACAAAAGCAGAAGGCAGCAGCACAAAGTACAACAACAATCATCCTTCCAAACCAGATGAGGGATGAAGACAACAAGGCCCTGGGTGTTGGGTATCAGGTGGAAGAGGACATGTTTTACATGATGACATCAATCAACTTTTCCAAGAGGAAAAGAAAAGTTAGACTGGGCGAGCATCTTAACAAGGAGAAGGTGAGATTGGAGACACCTGATCCACTGAGCAGGAGGGAGCTGCTAAGTCAGGTAGCTGGGCTTTATGACCCAATTGGGCTAGTCACACCGGTCAAACACAAGGGAGCAATCCTTGTAAGGAAGGCCTTCCAAGAGGCTGGAGGTGGAAAGATGACTCGTGAGACCTGGGATAAACCGCTTTCAGCAGGTCTAAGAGAAGAAGCCATTAAGATGTTTGAAGAATATATAGAGCTTGGGCATATTAAATTTCGCAGAAGCATCACACCAGCTGACTGGAGAGGGAAACCGTGGGGAATAACCTTCTCAGATGGGAGTGATAAAACTTATGGAGCAGTGATGTATCTGAGGTGGGATACAGAGAGGGGAGTTGACGTCCGCTTTGTGGAAGCAAAGGCCAAGCTGACTCCGCTGGATCAAAAAGGAGAAGCGGCAAAAGCCGAGATCTGTGGAGCCGTTTTCGCAGCCAGGCTCAGGAAGTATTTTGAGAGACATGGGAGACTGAACGTGGAGAAGTGGTTCCATCTAGTGGACAGTCAAACAGTCTTGGGTGCCATCCAAAGAGACAGCTATGGGTACCAGACCTTTTTTGCAAACCGTGTAGGTGAGATTCAAAGGGCTGGACCTATTGAAGACTGGTGGTGGATTCCTGGGGAACTGAACGTTGCCGATATAATGACTCGAGGAGGCACAGCAAGATATCTGAAGGAAGGATCTGTGTGGCAAAACGGACCAGAGTTTTTGAGGTGGCCAGTGGAGGAGTGGCCTAAGAAGTCAGCTGGAGAAGTTGCTGCTCATGCCAGGGAAAGTGTAAACAAGCTCCAGAGAAAAGCTTTCATAGCAGCAGTGACCAGAAGTCAAGTAAAAAGAGATCAACACCTGCCAACCACTCAGGCAAGCTTTAAAGATCCCAACATGAACAAAACCAGAACAGATCCCACAATTGGCCCAGAAAAGACACCTGCTGATTCTCAGCTGAAGAGTCTGGTGGAGGTTAGGAGATTCAGTCACTTGCACAAGCTTGTAAATGTCGTTGCCTGGGTCCAGCGAGCTGCTAAGAAGTGGCTGGAAATTAAAGTGGAAGGCAGAGGACAACTGAAAGGTAAATTAACTATGCTGACAGTGAGAGAGCGGGAAGATGCACTCAGACATCTCTTCCTTGAAGCTCAAGAAGGGGGGACCTTTCCAGTTACAGCTCTTTAATAACATTTGAGTTTAATCTAAAGGAGTTCTCCACCCCCAAAAGAGGGTTCCATTATAGTAGATCTTTATCGGATAATGCTGTATCAAAACTTAAAGAGTCTGTCCCCCTCTTAATATCGTCAGTATTGCAGAAATGCCCTGTAGATGGCAGCAATGTTCTTTCTTCCAATTCACAAATAGATGTCTTTGTAAACGGTATGACTTTGTCATTGCGTTCTGCATTAGACAGTGTAGCTCCCTTGAAAAAGAAGGTGATTATTCACAGGAAGCTGGCTCCTTGGTTTAATTCAGAGCTGCGTTCCTTGAAGCACAATGTTAGGAAATTGGAGAGAAAATGGTGCTCTACACACCAAGAGGAATCCTACTTAATCTGGAAGAACAGACTATTGTTGTATAACAAGACCCTTCGCAGAGTTAGAGCAGCATATTTTTCATCATTAATTGAGGAGAATAAGAATAATCCTAGATTTCTCTTCAGTACAGTTGCCAAACTTACCCAGAGCCACAGCTCTGTTGATCCATCCATTCCCTTAGCTCTTAGCAGTAATGATTTTATGGGATTCTTCATAAATAAAATTGATTCCATTAAAAATAAAATAATTGGCATCCTCCCAAACATGATTACCTCATCCTCAGTAAGTAAGGCTGCATTGGAGGAATCCTTAGAACCTGCGCAGTGTCTGAACTGTTTAAAAGCAGTAGAGCTTTTTGAGCTATCTAAAATTTTAGCTTCATCTAAACCTTCTACCTGTATGTTAGACCCAATCCCAACCAAGTTGTTTAAGGAGGTATTCCCTCTGATCAGTGGTCCTATTTTAGACATGATTAATCTATCCTTGGTAAATGGATATGTACCACAGGCTTTTAAAGTAGCTGTTATTAAACCTTTACTTAAGAAACCATCTCTTGATCAAGATGAGTTAGTAAATTACAGACCTATATCTAATCTTCTTTTCTTATCTAAAATTCTTGAGAAAGTAGTTGCTAATCAACTATGTGAACATTTACAAAGTAATGACCTACTTGAGGAGTTTCAGTCAGGCTTCAGAGCTCATCATAGCACTGAAACAGCTCTGGTGAAGGTCACCAATGATATCCTCATGGCCTCAGATAATGGACTTGTGTCTATACTTGTCCTGTTAGATCTCAGTGCTGCATTTGATACAGTTGATCACAATATTCTCCTACAAAGACTTGAGCATACTGTAGGGATTAAGGGAAATCATTAGGCTGGTTTAAATCTTATCTGTCGGACAGATTCCAGTTTGTTCATGTTAATAATAAATCTTCCTCAAACTCTAGGGTCACTTGTGGAGTACCACAGGGTTCAGTCCTTGGACCAATTCTATTTACTATATATATGCTTCCGATTGGCAAAATTATCAGACAGCATGGGATTAATTTCCACTGTTATGCTGATGACACTCAGCTATATTTATCCATAAATCCTGATGAATCCAATCAGTTACTTCGACTGCAGTCATGTCTTGATGACATCAAAAGCTGGATGACTTTAAATTTCCTGCATTTAAATTCTGACAAGACAGAAGTTGTAATCTTTGGGCCAGTCTTCAAAAAATAAAGTTCTTAATCAATCCCTTAATCTGGATGGTATTAACTTGGCCTCTGGTAATAAAGTTAAAAATCTTGGTGTTGTTTTCGACCAAGACATGTCATTTAAATCCCATATTAAACAGGTTTCCAGAGTTTCCTTTTTTCACCTCCGGAATATCGCCAAAATTAGAAACATTCTGTCCAGGAGTGATGCTGAAAAACTAGTCCATGCATTTGTTACTTCAAGGCTGGACTATTGTAATTCTTTACTATCAGGAAGTCCACAAAATGCAGTTCGAAGTCTTCAGCTTCTATTTTTAAGACTAATGTTAAAACTTTCCTTTTTGACAAAGCTTATAGTTAGAGTGGCTCATACCCTGAGCTATCTCTATAGTTGTGCTGTGATAGGCCTAGGCTGCTGGAGGACATCAGGGTCTAATTTTCTCACTCTACTGATTTCTACTGTTCTTCAGTCTACTGTTCTCCAGTTTTGCATTGTATTACATTGAAATGACTGTCGTCATTTCAGCTTTTAACTTTTGCTCTCTCTTTTTCTTCATAGTAGGTACACCTGGTCTGGCGTTCTGTTAACTGTGACATCATCCAGAGAAGACGGCTCACCCGCTACTTCCATCTAATGTAGAACAGATTACTAGATCAATGTGTGCTTCTGTGCTTTTTTGTCTCTCTTGTTGTGTCTCTGCTCTGTCTTCTGTAACCCCAGTCGGTCGAGGCAGATGACCGTTCATACTAAACCCGGTTCTGCGGGAGGTTTTTCCTTCCCGTTAATGGGTGGTTTTTCTTCCCACTGTCGCTTCATGTTTGCTCAGTATGAGGGATTGCAGCAAAGCCATGTACAATGCAGATGACTCTTCCTGTGGATCTACGCTTCCCCAGGAGTGAATGCTGCTTGTCGGGACTTTGATGCAATCAACTGGTTTCCTTATATAGGACATTTTTGACCAATCTGTATAATCTGACCCAATCTGTATAATATGATTGAACTTGACTTTGTAAAGTGCCTTGAGATGACATGTTTCATGATTTGGCGCTATATAAATAAAATTGAATTGAATTAACTGTTACGAACGTGAATCAGCCCCCGAGTTGCGGCCTGAAAGAGGGCTCGTCTGAACCCCCTCATCGTGGGCCAGTGGTAGACCCTCCTGGGTTCCCACGTCGCAGACTGGCGGCGGACCCTCCTGGGTTCCCACGTCGCAGACTGGCGGCGGACCCTCCTGGGTTCCCACGTCGCAGACTGGCGGCGGACCCTCCTGGGTTCCCACGTCGCGGGCCGGCTGCGGACCCTCCTGGGTTGCAGCGTCTTGGGCCGGCTGCGGACCCTCCGGGGTTGCAGCGTCTTGGACCGGCTGCGCAGACAGCGCTGCTTTATAGCTGCCGGAAGCCGGCACTGGAGCTGAGGTAGGGGGCGGGTCCTCTGGGACAGGTGCAGGTGCCGAGGCGTCGGCTGGACCCTTGGGGACAGGATTGAGTCCACTATAGAAACCCTGGAGAGCCGCTCTATAGTGCCCCTCGACCTCCTTTAATTTAGCCTCCAGCTCCTCTGAATAATGGCTGAAAAGAGCCTCCCTAAGGTCTTTAATAATAGGGGCAAAAGCTCTTATCTGGTCCTCCAGAGCCAGATCCTCAGCATCACGGGCGCCACCAGGAGGCGCTGTGGGCTGCTCGGCTCTGGGGAGCACCGGACTCCGGACAGGAAGTGGCAACGGACGGGCGCGATACTGACTCGCCTGTCGGCCGAACAGAACGGGTGAGGGAGCGACCCACAGGTTTCCGTCCCCTCCTCCGACGGCGGGACGGCAGGACTTGCTGGAGGTTTGATTCTGTCGGTAGAGCCGGGATCGGCGGAGCCCACAGCGTTCCCTGCATCTCCTCCTCTGGAGAGAGAGAGAAAAAGATCCGGGCGAAGATCCCGCACCACCTCCGCTTCGACCTCCACAAACAAAGCCGGGTCCGGACAAAACCCATGGGCAGAGCCGACAGCGGTGTCGCTGGGTGAGTGATCCCTTCTATTCTGAGCAGAACCTGAATTAGTGACAAAGAGCCCTCCCAATCGTAAGCTCGGAGCAGGCAGCGAGTTACTGCTGCTGCGGCTGCTGGAGAGATGGCGTCTGGGACCGATACCAGGGGGACAGAACGCCAATCTGGAACCCTCCCAAGCCATAGCTTGTGGAGGGGAAAAAAAAGCAAAAAATTTAAGCGGAGGAAAAAAAAAACCTCTACAAGCTTGTTTGGCGATAGGTTTTAGGGGGGCCAGATCATTCTGTTACGAACGTGAATCAGGCAAACCCAGTATTCAAACCAAACAAGTGAGGTGAAGGCAAAAAACAGGATTTAATAATAAAACAGGGACAGGCAAGGCTCAATGGTCAAAATGGCAGTCCAAAATCCGGTACACAAAAGGCAGTCCAAAATAGGCAGAGGTACAAACAGGGCAAAGCAAGCTCGGATAACCATGGGACAGAAACTAATCGGTAAACCGGTAAATCAGTCAGACAGGGCAGGAAAAACAGATCAGGGAACAGGCTGGCTCAGAATCAAAAAGGCTCTCAGGTTAGCATCAACAGGTCAATCAATAAAGGAACGCTGGAAACAAAACTCACCGTGGGCTCGTTAATGATCTGGCAGAGAACTGAAGACCGAGGCAGAACTATATAGTGGAGTGAGCAGATGAACGGGAGTGAAGACTAATTACAAGTGACAGGTGGAAACTGAACTGAACTGATTGGCTAGTGACTGGAGGTTGACAGGTGAGCAGATCTGATTGGCTGGTAACTGGTGTTTGGGGAGTGACAGATAAACAGATTGCTGGGAAGAGACAGAACTGAACTGGAAACATAAATAAAATCAAACTACAATAAAATCTAACCTATTCCATAAACCAAAACTAATACAGAACCTAAACCTAAGACTAAACACAACACACACAAGCTATAATAGAAACCAAACAAGAAAGAGCCCAAAACCAAAACTGATTTTAAAGACCGGAGAGTTAACTAATAAATCAAAATTAACAAACAGCTGAAACAAAACCCAAATCCTGACATTAACAGACTGGTGGTATACAGAGATGAAGAATCTGGATTGTTAGTCTGTGGAGGCAGAGTTCAGATATTCACTGAAGATAAATCTGCAGTGCCAATAATACCATATGAGGCGTGGATATCCGTGTTGATAGCAAGAGAAGCCCACAATGCAAATCATGAAGGTGTGGCAGGAACACTTCTCAGGATGAGGAAGAAGGCCTGGGTGATTAAAGGTTGAAGACTTGCAAAGAAAGTGGTTGACAGTTGTGTCATCTGCAGGAAGATCAAGGCCAAGCAATGTCAGCAGGTTATGAGTGAGCTGCCACCGGAAAGGGTGAGCCCTTCAAATCCATTTGAATTTACGAGTGTTGATTTGTTTGGACCATATGAGGTCAGAGACGAGATAAAGAAGAGGACTAAACTGAAAGTCTGGGGAATCGTATTCTGCTGCATGGCTTCAAGAGCTGTTCACACCGATGTTGTCAGTGACCAGTCATCAGAAGGGTTTCTCTTGGCTTATCAGAGATTCACATCCCTCAGAGGACACCCAAAGAAGCTGTGGTCAGATGCTGGGACAAATTTTGTGGGGGCCAAACCTGCACTGAAAGAGCTCCAAAGTTTCCTAAATAAACTGAACAAAGCTGAGCTAGAGGTTAAAGCTGCAGGGAATGGAACAGAATGGTCATGGAAGATCCACCCAGCGGACTCCCCCCACAGGAACGGAGCAGCAGAAGCGGCAGTCCGGTTAGTCAAAAGAGCCTTAAATAACCTTGGTGGTGATGGAGTCTTTACATGGGGAGAGTTCCAGACATTTCTCTTCATGGCAGCAAATTTGGTAAATGAACGACCCATAGCTGCCAGAGTTCAAAGTTGTGAAGACCATGTGGAGTATGTCAGCCCAAAATCCCTCTTACTTGGTCGGGCCAGCCCAAAGGGAGACCCAGGAGATTTTGAGTTTGAAGGCTACCCATATAAAAGACTCCAAAGTATCCAGCAAGAAGTCAGCAGGTTCTGGAGAAAGTGGTGTGAGCTGGCTGGTCCCAACCTGTTCATCAGGAGCAAATGGCACATGAAGCAGCGGAATGTCACGGTGGGAGATGTCGTGTGGCTGGTGGATCAAAATGCTTTAAGAGGCCTATACAAGCTGGGCAGAGTTGTCAGTGTAAATCCTGACCGAAGAGGGGTCGTGAGGGATGTGAATGTGAGGACTTTTCCAAGCTACCCTGTTCCAATGAGGAAAGGAGGAGCACTGCACAAGCAAAGAAAAAACACAGAAAAACTCTCATCAAGAATCCCCTCCACAATCGTTCACAGGGATGTCAGACGCCTGGTGGTTCTGCTTCCTATTGAGGAGCAACATTAAGAGAGAATAGTGTGACCTCCTTGGGTTCATTAACCAGGAGCTCAAGTGGGAGGTGTTGGGTTATGTGATATATGCTGTTTACTTTTCATTTTTATATTTTTCACTCTGGGATGTGGTGATGTCTGTTTGGTGCATGGAGTGTGTCAGAGGGCAGTAGAGAGCCCAAGTGTTCACTTAGTGTTCAGAGAGAGAGAGTAGAGCAAGAAGCTCTAAGGTGATTAACCTTGGGTGAGCACCTGTGTGGCCCTTTTGTCTGTCAGCCCTGGGTGTGGGTTGAGTTAGTGGAGCACAGAGACGCTACTGGTATGTATCTCACTTCATTCTCCCACTTATGTTCTGGTAAAGCATGAAATGAGATTGGTGATACTGATCTGAATTTTTTATTTAATTTTCTAAGACTAAATGTAAAGTAGAGAACTAAACATGATTGAATGTGTGACTGGTTCACGGTGGAACTAATTTCTGTTTGTTTTCTCTTTGAGGTTATCAACCTGATTATGAATCAACGAAAAGTGACAAAAGTCAAATAAAAAGAAAGACTAAGTTGATCTGAGTTGTTTCCTGCGTCCTCTGTGCCAAGCCTGGTCGAGTTCAGGCAGACAAACCCCAGAATAACTCGACACACATATATTTTTATATTAGTCCTTACATATTTCAAACATATGTAATCTTCTTAAACTTCTTAATTTAAATAAATTTTGAATACAAATAGGAAGACAATTAATGTGCTACTCTAAAAAGTAGAATTTGTGAATATTCAATATCCAAAGATTTGACAGTGAAGAATTTTACAAATACTTCACTAGTTGGTTCTCGATATCCAGCATTATAAATTATAATTCAGAAAAGAGCCATAAAAAATCCACCATTTAGATCTTAACGACCCAGAGTTTATGAATCTAACAAAGCTCCTGTTGTGGGACTAACCACTAGGTGGCAGAGTAACTTGTTTAATGGCACAAAACCAGCCACTGCAACCTGATGATATTGGTTTCCTGTGTTGTGGCAGCCCACAGAGGCAACTCATAAAGAAAGAAAAAAGTTCACACTTGAGCGTTTTCCAGTCCTTTTTACACGAAATTTCAGATGGAAACCTTTTTAAGGCATGCAGCTAAAACCTTTTTCTTTTTTTAATATTTTTTTTAACCTTTTTATGTTTAAAAAGCTGTAAAATTCTAGACAACGGAGAAGTGAAGCCATCACATTTTTACACAAACTAAGAGAAATAAGTGGCGCTAACTGAAGATGATCAGTCGTGTGATGAGAGTATTGGTATGAAACAGTTTTTCTGTGTCTTTCCTTCAGTCCATCCTCTCCGTGCAGCCTGCTGAGCTCAAAGAGCAGCCGGACCCTCCAGCTGTCAGGTCAGAGAGAAACGATGAATCTAAGCCAGAAACCCTCAGGGCCAGATGCTAATCCAGTGTGACGTGTGCTGCCTTTCTCTGCAGCGGCCCGCGCTGCGTCGCTCTGTTCGACTACGAGGGAGAGGACGACGAGGAGCTCACCTTCTCCCAGGGCGACGTCATCACCCTGCTGGAGCTTGTTGGCGAGGAGTGGGGACGGGGCCGCATCCACGGGCGCACCGGGTTATTCCCCCTGAACTTCGCAGAGGTGCTGGAGCCCCTCCCAGAGCTGCAGCCGGAGCCATCGTCAGGAGAAACATCTAAACATGAGTCAGCAGAAACGGGAGAGATGGAAAAGTCTGGTGAGAAGAAGGAAGCTGCTTCTCTCCTTATGTTTAGTTACTGTTTAAATCTTAGGTGGCTGAAAAACGTCTCTGCTTTAACGCAGAGGGGAAGTTGGTATTGTCTACAAAATATCGCGTTATCACATTTATGTGCAAATAAATCTTTTTTTATGAAATATTTATTGGATTAGCAGATATGGTTTTATTTTAAGAATCTTTTTTCACTTGCTACGTTCTTTTTACAGCTATTTATACATTTTGTTTTTTTAAATAATCTGTTTTTTTATTGAATTTTTTTTCTCAGTGACCGTCAAACCGTCACAATCGGAGGTGAGTGTAGTTCTATTTTCTATTGTTCTATAACGTTTTCTATTGATGCCGCCTGGTTTATTGTTTAAAAATATACTATGATTACTTAGAAAATGTCAAAACAGCACTAATTATGTGAGTTTGGCGTGATTATTTGTGCTAGAGCTAAGTTTTATTTGTGTAAACAGGCAGAGGAGTGGGCGGTGGCACTGTTTGACTTCCTGGGTCAGACTGCAGATGACTTGTCCTTCCACAAGGGGCGCTAATTCAAGTGACGGAGCATGTGGATGCAGAGTGGAGGAGAGGACGACTGGCTGGGAGAGAGGGTCTCTACCCCGCCGCTTTCACCCAACCCTGTCAGGGTACAGAGCAAAGAACCCCCCTCAGTTATAAAGCAGCTTCCTGAGGTCAAAGCCGCCATCTTTGCAAAGCGAAGAAGAATAAAATCAGACAAAAAGCTGAATTTGCACTTTAAGTTTGACTTGTCAGTCTCTTAAATATAAGTTCATAGTATTTAAAAACATGTTTTAACTTTCTATATTGTTGAGTGATGAGTTTATTCACTTCCTGACAAGTCGACATGTCTTTCTTTTTTTAAGCAGCTCAGCCAATCACAGGCCAGCAGTCTGCAGCTAAAGGAACGGCTAAAGCTCTGTTTGATTTCACGGCAGAGAACCCGGATGAGCTCACCTTGAAGGTGCGTGATGTAAAAGCGTTTTCTCTCTTAGATTAACTTCTTTGCGTGTTTTCAATAATGACGTTGAAGGATTATTTTATTCTGTCGCTCCTTCTGTAGGTCGGGGACATCCTCACGCAGGTGGAGTCTGTTGATGAGCAGTGGATTGTGGGAGTTGCGGGCGGAAAGCGCGGGATTGTGCCTAAAAACTACATTTCATTCCTCTGATGTGGAAATCTCTTCAGTCAGCTGAAGCGGGAAAGTTAAAAAAACGTCGTTAAACTACAGGATTTTTCCTGCCGGGTTGTTGTGTTTTTTTTTTTTTTTTTTTACCTACAGTGTTTTTAGATGACGATATGAATTCGTTCCAGTATTTTTTAGACTGAGATTTTTCTTTTTTTGCCAGGCAGAAAGGACCTAAATAAGCCTGGATTGCTTTTAATGGTCGAGTTGTTACTGAAGTGCGAAAGGAGGAAGTCTGTATGTTTTGTTCCTGATTTGGACGACTGAGATGAACGGGAACAACGACACAATGACGGACCGTTACTTTTACCATTTCATCTGGACTTGATCATTTTTTTGTACTTACTGTTTTTACCTGACCACTAGGGGGACTGAAGCTTCAATTTTACCAGCATGAGATCCTCAAAGATCTTTTTTACTTCTCATTAATTATTTCTATATTCTCTGTTTCAAGTTGTTCAAAAGCAACTCTCGTGATCTGTCAGTAAAAAACAAAATATGCAACTGATTCACTTTAACTCAACCGTTAATTGATTGTGCAAAATAAAGGATATTTTATCCATCTCAAGCATCTGGTGTTTTGAAAAAATACATGAATAACATGACTGTAAACTACTCTGCCGCAGAATAATTAAGGTGAGTATGTTGTTTTCAGGTAAAACACTGTTTTGTTAGAATTATGAAAACAATGGGAGAAATGTTTGTGCTATTTTTATTTAGTTTTATAATTAAAAAGGTTTACTTATTTGAAATACTGCTATGCTTCATGTAAAGTCTGCTCGAGCTTAAGGACGTTCTCCCTTCAGGATTTTCAGGTAAGGAGCAGAAATCATGGATCCATGAATTATAGCAATTCTAGGTCCTGAAGACATGTCATTTAAATCCCATATTAAACAGGTTTCCAGAGTTTCCTTTTTTCACCTCCGGAATATCGCCAAAATTAGAAACATTCTGTCCAGGAGTGATGCTGAAAAACTAGTCCATGCATTTGTTACTTCAAGGCTGGACTATTGTAATTCTTTACTATCAGGAAGTCCACAAAATGCAGTTCGAAGTCTTCAGCTGATTCAAAATGCTGCGGCAAGAGTTCTGATGAAAATCAACAAGAGGGATCATATTTCTCCAATTTTAGCTTCCCTTCATTGGCTTCCTGTTAAATCAAGAATAGAATTTAAAATTCTCCTAACGTATAAAGCCCTTAATAATCAAGCACCATCATATATCAGAGCTCTGATTACCCCGTATGTTCCTAACAGAGCACTTCGCTCTCAGACTGCAGGTCTGCTGGTGGTTCCTAGAGTCTCTAAAAGTAGAATGGGAGGCAGATCCTTTAGCTATCAGGCTCCTCTCCTGTGGAACCAACTCCCAGTTTTGGTCCGTGAGGCAGACACCCTATCTATTTTTAAGACTAATGTTAAAACTTTCCTTTTTGACAAAGCTTATAGTTAGAGTGGCTCATACCCTGAGCTATCTCTATAGTTGTGCTGTGATAGGCCTAGGCTGCTGGAGGACATGAGGGTCTAATTTTCTCACTCTACTGATTTCTACTGTTCTTCAGTCTACTGTTCTCCAGTTTTGCATTGTATTACATTGAAATGACTGTCGTCATTTCAGCTTTTAACTTTTTGCTCTCTCTCTTTTTCTTCATAGTAGGTACACCTGGTCTGGCGTTCTGTTAACTGTGACATCATCCAGAGAAGACGGCTCACCCGCTACTACCATCTAATGTAGAACAGATTACTAGATCAATGTGTGCTTCTGTGCTTTTTTGTCTCTCTTGTTGTGTCTCTGCTCTGTCTTCTGTAACCCCCAGTCGGTCGAGGCAGATGACCGTTCATACAGAGCCCGGTTCTGCCGGAGGTTTTTCCTTCCCGCTAATGGGTGGTTTTTCTTCCCACTGTTGCTTCATGCTTGCTCAGTATGAGGGATTGCAGCAAAGCCATGTACAATGCAGACGACTCTCCCTGTGGCTCTACGGTTCCCCAGGAGTGAATGCTGCTTGTCGGGACTTTGATGCAATCAACTGGTTTCCTTATATAGGACATTTTTGACCAATCTGTATAATCTGACCCAATCTGTATAATATGATTGAACTTGATTTTGTAAAGTGCCTTGAGATGACATGTTTCATGATTTGGCGCTATATAAATAAAATTGAATTGAATTGAATTGAATTGAAGTAGAAAACAACTCCACCATCAACAGCTTTGACAGTCAGAGGTTGATGTAACGAATTAAACACCTTTAAAAGAATTTCCACATAATCATCTTTTTAGCACATGTAGTCAGAGATCAATTTTCCCTATGGGGACAATAAAGTATAATCTAAATCTAAAATAATTCTCCAAAGGTTCTGGGTAAAGATGTGAAATGTGTCTCTGGGTTGTTTTCCTTCCTGAGGTGTGCAGTCCCATTAAATCAACCTCAGGTTTGTTTCCCCCACCCTGGTGTGGTTCGGTTGGGTAAATGTGAACACCGCACCGGTTGGAGGAGGTGGTCTCGGTTCGGGTCTAAACTCCCTCTAGAGCGGCTCCTTCATGGTGTGAAAGTGAGCTAAAGCCTTTCTGCCACAACTCTAGCAGTTTACCACAAGCTTGAGCCAAACGAAATGCCATATACTTTTATGTTATGTACTAAAACTATCAAGTCCTGAGAAAGTCATGTGCTGAAATATTTTGCATGTTATATATATATATATATATATATATATATATATATATATATATAAAGAAATAACATGTAAAATATTTCAGCACCTAATTTTCTAGTAGTTGATAGTGTTAGTACATTACATCCACTGACTGTAGAATTACCTGTGAAACGTTTTCACATAGCCAGAAAACTGCTTGTTGTTGCAACCATAGACATATTATAAGAGTAGACGCGTCACTGGGCGGGTTCTGCCTATGCTGCGATGCGTCAGAGCGTCCGCCATCTTAAATGTGGCAAATCTGCAGTTACTCAGTCACTTAAACAGTATCGGAGGGACTTTAATCTCTGAATATACTTTGTATTCGTAGTATTTTGTTTGTAATATTACAAGTTTATATTCGTATCCCTTTAGCTTCATTCTCCTGAATTTATTCTCCTAAAGAATAAAAATATTTAAAATAATCTAACTTGGCCCTATTACTCCAGGAGTGAAATAATTCTGCAAACTGTGATTATTCTGGAAATGTTCCCCCTTAATTCTCATAATATGATGTTTTTATCATAACATTATCACTTTTGTGTTTGTTTGTTTATTTTTACTTTATTGACCTAGGACTTTTTTTTCCTCATATTAATAATTTTACCTCTTTAATACTCACCCAAAAAGTCTGTTCCTAAAGGTTCACATGTGACACGGTTTTTATGAAATAATGAAGACCACAATGTTTGGATTTACCAAATTGATCCTTATATTCATAACACATACACACACAATATATATATATATATATATATATATATATATATATATATATATATGTATATGTATATATATGTGTGTGTGTGTGTGTGTGTATTTATTGCAGCACAGGAATGAGGCATCTTCTCTGATCCACGTTCACAATAACAGAACTCAACTTTTTTCTGCCACATACAATATGGCGGTGACGTTGACGTGCGAACCTGTGCCCTATGACGCGTCTACGTATATATGTCTGTGGTTGCAACCAAATCCTATGGGATTCTGTGAGAGTAGGGAGTAGCAAGATGGCGGCCAGTGACTTCAGTTTTTCGGCAAAATCAGCACTCCAGTGTATAATAGAGATCAGTGTCGTAAACAAACTGCCGTTATTTACAGCTTTTGACAGCTCCTGTGATTGGCCGGTCTAGTCAGCTGACTGCTAACCCCGGAAAAGGGTGTTGTAGTTGATGTTACCATAGATTATCCCGTTTAGGCCGCTACCTCTAATAACATCCAGGTTCCCATGCACAGTACCAGCTCCATGTTTTCCTCTATAGTCTGTGGCTTGTTGAGTTGAAGGTCTGACAATAATCAGGCCGGGTGTGGTTTATTAAACTGAACTTAGCTGATCAAAAAAAAACAAAAAAAAAACATGCTGAGTCACAGTTAATCCCCTAGCTGACAATGGGAGCAATGCTATTTTTGAACAGCTTCAGATTGATTTGTACATGTTTTTTTCTTCCCTTGAAAGAATCAAGTTTAAAAACTACTGGTATCTATTCAGGCTATCTTCGTCTGATCATGTTTGGTTGTTGATCAGACTCTTGGCACAAACAGGAAATCTGTAAGCACACGTGGAAAGGTAGAAGAACACAAATGTAATGTAGATAATGTGTGTGCATTTAAATGGATATAATAGATCACTGCTCAGCATAGCTAGACTTGATGCAAACTACTTGTCAAAGGTCTTCAGACAAAGGCTTCTTCACTCTGCTGTCACTAAATGAGTAAATGGTACATTTCACACAAAAAATAAATCTTTAGATTTGAATGTAAAGACAAAATCATTACGTTCACAACTAGTTTAAGCCCATATTTGAGAACTAACTAAACCATCTTTGAGTTCTGAATTTTATACACAAAATTTCTTTAAAAAAATGTTATCTAAGCCATAACGACTTTTTGGGCAATAATATAAAGCTTGGGACTCATCACTACAGACATTTGAATTGAGAAAGCTTTCTGGATGGGAAGCGAAACGTATTTAAACTTCGGAAAAAAGTCCAGTAGTTTTCTTTTTTTTTTTTTTTTTTTGGAGTAACACCCAAGTTTTATCATCTTGCCCAAATGCAGATTCTTTCAGTCTGTAACTTCTAAATCTAATCACAAAGGTATTATTTTTTCTTTCATTAAAGTTGCTTTCTTTTTCCCCTCAGATGATAACAGATGTATGGCAGAGTCATTTCTCATGAATATTAGGAATCCAGCTACAGTGAGATGTCTGTCCACGTGTCTCAGTATTTCCTGTAGTTTATCTCTGCTGTCACAGTATCTCAGTTTAGTAACAGGTTTAAAATGAAGGAGTTTGACACTGATAGAAAGCAAACCTGCTATTTTATTATTTTGAGCTACAAGTAAATGTCTGATCACTGCAAATTGAAAAATACAGAAAAGTAGTATTGCTTTTATTTTGGTTCAAACACAAACACCGTAAAAGATAAAATCAAAAATGTATGTCCCTAAAATTTAAATCAGGTTTAAAATGGACCCCATTGGATAAAAGGGAAGCGGTTTTACAACAGATCAATATGCAGTAATTCAACTAAGCATTTGATTACATGTCTTTCATTGATAAAACCCACAAGCACCCATAGAATAGAAGCTCAAATATATGTCTACAATTTAAATGGTTGTGCAAAACATTTTAAAATGACAAACGGCACAGAATACAACCTTAAAAGCAAAAACATGTATATTGACATTTTCACAAAGGGAAAAAAATAAAGAATGTGCTGCATTTAGGTGAGACTGAAAATATAACTGGGAAAGGAGTCAACTTAAATCTCAAGTTTAATGTTAACTGTATAATGTAATGTTATACCAGATTTACTATAAAATATAATCCAAGGAATGGGATTATGTCAGATGTGTCACTTTATTTACAGATTTACTTGCTGCAGCATCAATTTACAACCCTGCAATTGTAAAATTGGTTTATGTGATATTTTGAAAATACATAACATGATTCCCTGCTTTAAAAACACCAAGAAACAAACAGCCTTTTAGCTTTAAATTAAAAAAAAAAAAGAATTCCTGCTTACATCTTGATAAACTGAGCATTTGAGTAACTTTTAATTTTTAGGGTGCAATTAAACCCAAGCTATGAACTGAGCCACTCTCCTTCACTTATTTCAGTTACTTTTTGAATTTAATGATCTCTGCTGTGGTTCCTGTGGCACGTGAAAGCCAAATCCCAGCATGTAGCGGCTCACTGAATGTGGTTATTTCTCTGTGGAGGAGAATCATCACCTCCTTACAGAAACAGCAGTCAGCTCCAAAGACGCTGTAGAAAGACAAAATCCCTGCACTGTGATCCAGGTACACTCCGACTCTGGAGGAAACTGGACCTGGGATGGAGATGTGATCTCCGTCACTGTAAAATATGTAACCTGTTGTGCTGCAGCTTAAAGCCCAAGAGTTCTCATTCGAACCAAAAGAACTGTCGTCTGTGTTCCCTTCTCTTTCTATATCCCTATAAGCGACGGCTATTTCGACTGAGGTCCCGCTCCACTCCACCTCCCAGTAATAACGTCCAGTCAGACGTGATCTACTCAGGACCTGCCATCTTCTGGTGAATCTGTCCTCATCATCCGAATAACACTGGTCTTTGTTAGTCATTGTAACTTTTCTGTTACCTTCAGATAATTCCAGATATTTGTGTGCTGTGCTGGGATTCAATGTCAGTTTCCGCGAATACTTTAAGAAGTCCTCTCTTGTTGTTGGTTCTTGTTCGGACTGTAAGACATCAACTTTCAGAACTGGATCCACCTTCATGGCTGCATCCATCTTTGTGGCTGCATCCACTTTAGTGACTGGCAACGTGGTTTTTGTCTGTTCCTGATTCAGGATGTCCTCTAGTTTCTCCCTGAGCTCTGACACAGCTGCTGTCACATCCTCAAAGTATCTCAGGGGACGAATATTGATGCTGGGTGAGTGTGTAGACTCACTGAGTGCTGACAGTGAGGGGTAGTTGAGGAGAAACTGGTTGTGATCCTCTATGTCTGAGAGCTGCTCCAGCTCAGCATCTTTCCTCTTCAGCTCTGGGATCTCCTGCTCCAGCTTCTCCTGAAGCTCTTTGACTCGACTCACTTTAGTTTCCTGCTGGGATCTGATCTGCTGCTTCACATCAGAGCTTCTTTTCTGGATGAGACGGATCATCTCAGAGAAGATCTTCTCACTGTCCTCCACTGCTTTATCAGCAGAGACATTGATGGCCTCCACCTCCTGTTGAAGCAGCTTCACATCTTTCTCTTGGTCCTGGATTCTCTGCTGGATTTGTTGTCGTCTCACCTGGAGCTCCTTCTGCTTCTCAGCCCTTTCTGCTGCAGCTGGGACTGTTTCATGGCCTTTATGTTCATCCATAGTGCAGAGATAACAGATACACTGCTTATCAGTACGACAGAAGATCTTCATCACCTCATCATGACGAGAGCAGATGTTCTGCTGGAGGTCCTTGGAGGGATTCACCAGCTTGTGCTTCTGCAGTCCAGGGACATCATGGTGAGGTTGGAGGTGATTCTCACAGTATGAAACCAAGCAAACCAGGCAGGACTTGACAGCTTTCATCTTCCTCCCAGTGCAGACATCACAGGCCACATCTTCAGGTTCAGCATAGCAGAGATCAGCTGGAGCAGCTTGGAGTCCAGTCTTCTTCAGATCCTCCACCAACTCTGCTAACATGGTGTTTTTCATCAAAACAGGCCTCGGTGTGAACGTCTGTCTACACTGAGGGCAGCTGTGGCTTTGTTTCTTGTCCTCATCGTCCCAAAAGTTTCCAATACAGTTCATGCAGTAATTGTGTCCACAGGGGATAGTCACCGGAGTCTTTAGGAGATCCAGACATATGGAGCAGGAGAATTTCACAGAATCAATCTGATAGCCTTGCTCTGCCATTTCTTCGGCGGACAGCTGCTGAATGATAGGTTTCCTTTCCTCTGAAGCCAATAACCCGTTTCTTCACAGGTCCGTAAGGTTTCAGTTCTCTGAAAGGGGAGTAACCAGGTAGAGTAAATATGTTTTGTCAGAGCTAGGAAATAGTTAACCCTCATCCCTTTTCTCAGAGAAATGGGAGGAGCAGCTTTTCCAGGAAATCTTTGGTTTGCCATACCTCGTCAGCTTTATCTGGCATGATTATTTGTAGGCTTTTGGTGGTCTTTCTGTGTCATTTCAGTTTTATAATTTTAATATTCATGTTTTGTGAGAAGTCAATTGATCAAAGAGATTATGTCACTATTCTTAGAGATGTCTAACTTCTATTCTGTTGTTTTCAACATACCATTTATGGGCCTAATTTATCTTATATTTTTCTTTATCTTTTTGAGAAAGTCGGATACAGAAATGTTGAGAGTGCAACTCTTTTTATACTTGCATTTAAAAGATCTTGATGACTGCCCACATGCCACACTTTTATAATAGGGTTCAAACTTTTTTTGCAGATTGATAAAATACCAGCGGTAGTTATCTGTCAAATTTGATCTTGCTTTGCATTCTCAAGAAAATACAGCCTTTCTTACAGTCGTTTTCTTTTTTAATGATATAACATGAATGCAAACCATGAATTGATAAACTTTCTTTAGCTGACATCTACTGTTTGTTTCCTCATGCTACAGGTGATAAGAACCTGTATGGATTCAAGGGTTTGTGATCAGTCTCCACTGTTACAGCATCATGTCCATACAGGTAGTGATGGAACCTCTGGCAGGTGAACACAATACTGAGGCGCTCCTTCTCAATTTGTGCATAGTTTGTTTCTGTAGGAGTGAGAGCTCTTGATGTATAAGCGACAGGCTTTCTGCGTGAAACAGCACCCCAAGCCACTCTGACTGGAGTCACTGTGGACTGTGATAGGGTGGGTCACGTCATAGTAATGTAGCACTGGCATGGATGAGGCCAGAGACTTCAGCTCTGACACTGCCATGTCATGCTTGGGAGGCCAGTGCCATGATGTGTCTTTGTCCAACAAACGGCACAATGGCTCACAAACAGCAGACAGGTGCGACATGAACTTTGCCAGATAATTAGCAAAGCCCATTAGATACCCCATTCCTTTTGCATCTTATGGGTTGGGCATGTTGATTATGGCATTTACTGTCTCTGCATCAGGCTTCGATCGACTAGCTGACAAGATGTGACCATGGTGCTTAGGAATGTTGATGATGATGATTTCTTGCTGATGCGGATGATTTCTTGCTGAAGAGAATGATTTCTTGCTGATGCGAATGATTCTTGCGGATGATTCTTCATGGATGATGCACATAGATAAATTATCATGATGAGATGCAAGACAGGTGACAGGACACATGATAGGATGCATGACAGGATGCATGATGGAATGCATGAAAGGACGCATGACAAGACAAGTGATCATGACAAGATGCAAAACAGGTGACAGGACGCATGACAGGATGTATAACCGTATGCATAACAGGATGCATGATAGGATGCATGAAAGGGACGCATGACAAGACGCAGGACCAGACGCGACAAACGAGTGATCATGACGAATTGCAAGAGAATGACAGGACGCATGACAGGATGCATAACAGGATGCATGGCAGCATGCATGAAAGGCGTGACTTATAAAATTTACAAGCGCCTTTAGAATAAAAGAAGCCCAAAGTCGCATGTGTCCGAGGGTAAAAGAAACTTCGCAGCGCGGGTCTGTTTTGCTAGTTTTCTAGCACTCTTGAAACCACGGAAAGCGCCAAGGGTAAAAGAAACACAGTCCGGAGAGCGCGGCGGGGGGAAAAACATTAGGGAATGGTGTGTGTTTTGACGCGCGATTAACGCCGACAAAAAAATTGTCGGCATTAAAATGGGTTTGCGTTAACGCCGTTAATAACGCGTTTAACTGACAGCACTAATATATATATATATATATATATATATATATATAACATAAATATATAAATAACAAAATATACAAAAACATATTTACATATATATACATATACACATTTATATATACATATATATATTTAATATGAATAACATGTAAAATATTTCAGCACATAATTTCCTAGTACTTGATAGTGTTAGTACATCCACTGACTGTAGAATTACCTATGAAACGTTTTCACACAGCCAGAAAACTGCTTGTTATTGCAACCGAATCCTATGGGATTCTGTGAGAGTAGGGAGTAGCAAGATGGCGGCCAGTGACGTCAGTTTTTCGGCAAAATCAGCAATCCAGTGAATAAATAGAGATCAGTGGTGTACACAAACTGCCATTATTTACAGCTTTTGACAGCTCCTGTGATTGGCCGGTCTAGTCAGGTGACTGGTAACCCCGGAAATGGGGGTTGTAGTTGATGTTACCATAGATTCTCCCAGAGTAATGTTTTGGCCGTTACCTTTAATAACATCCAGGTTCCCATGCACAGTACCAGCTCCAAGTTTTCCTCTATTGTGGAGACTGTCTGTGGCTTGCTCCCATTGTCTCTATCTGACAATGGGAGCAATGTTATTTTTGAACAGCTTCATATTGATTTGGACATGTTTTTTTTCCCTTAATAGAATCATTTTAAAACTACTTGTATCTATTCAGGCTGTCTTTGATCATGTTTGGTTGATGATCAGACTCTTGGCACAAACAGTAAATCTGTAAACACACATGGAAAGGTAGAAGAATACAAATGTAATATAGGTAATGTTTGTGTGCATCTAAATGGATATAATAGATCAGTGCTCAGCATAGCAAGACTTGATGCAAACTACTGGTCAAAGGTTCGTCAGGTAAGATTTCTTCAGCTCTGCTGTCGCTAAATGGGTAAATAGTACATTTTTCCAAAAATAAAATAAATCTTCAGATGTGAATGAAAAGACAAAATGATTACATTCACAAATAGTTTAAGCACATATTTGAGTTCTTTGATACACAAATTTTCTTTAAAAAAATTTGTTTTTTACCATCTCCTAAAATACAATTTAAAATTAACAACACAGCATGTGCATTATTTGTTTGTTTAACACAAATCAAGCTAAACCACTGTAGCAAGTCGGTGAAAATTATACCACATTACAGTGAAGGTCAGTAGACATTAGCAGGACTCTAGGGAACTTGACTGCATACTGACGATCTTATTCAGCCATTTGATTCAGATGCCCTCTACACAACACAGTGCAATTATTGTCCTTATCAAGATCAATACTCTCTTTACTGCAAGAATGAATAATTTACTCACAACCAGATATGCTTGTCAACAATTACTTTCATCTTAGCTTAGAAGTTTAGACTGTAATTATCACTTGCAAGAAATCCAATTTGTGAATGTATATTCAGTAGTATTTCTCAATACTTATTAACAGAAATAATCAAATATGTGTCCTGCCTTTCAATATCTGGTGAGTGAAAGTTACATCAGAATATAATCATCCTGTTTGTTTTATGGATGTTTTTGCTTATTAATAGGTAGCCAAGTTCAGAATTATTTTACTTAAAGGTATACTATGCAACCGGGGTTGATTTTCCAGCGAGGCTCCCCCCAGAGGGCAAAAGTAAAAGTGCACTGTCGTAAAGATGCTCAGCTGTTCTCCTGGTTTCTCCGTCAAGCCAGGCACGGTTGTTTTGAGCTTAAGCCGGGCATACACTGTACGAGTTTTTCAGTCGTGGTACTTATATACATCTCAAACTGTGCGATGGAACCGCGGGGTTTAAAAGTTCACCGCTCACAATCTGTGTTCTCACACTGTACGGCGCGACCCTCGGACGCGACCGGAGTGCTCACACTGTACTTCGTGCCCCGGTGGGTGACAGGGACCCAGACCAAGGGGTTGAGCCCGGCTCGGGTGAGGCCCACGGGAGGCACTGGGCGTCGGGGGGAATGGAGGGGAGAGAGGAAAGACGAGATGCCCCGGCGGCCGCGCGGCACGGCAGCCCCCCCCCCCCCCCCCCGCTCGCCCTCCCAAACCCACCCGCGAGCCGACGCCGGGCCCCAATGGTCCCTGGCCGGGCGGAGGTCGCTTCAGGGACGGAGATGAGGGGAGGGCGCCCCCTCGTAGCTCTGTTTGAACAGCAGGATGCGCTCACGAAAACCTCACGACGGCCGACTGAATTTCAAACAGTGTAAGCCCGGCTTACAGCAGACAGGCGAACGCAACGAAAAGTCAAAAAAACGGCAGTACAAACAATGACTAACACAGTGAAAGTATGAACATGCACAGAGAGAGAGAAACCACTCCAATGTTACTTACAATCGCATCAGCAGAAACGCAAGGTCCGCGTCAGTCTTGCAGCCTTCTCTTTCTTTTAGCTCTCGCCATTCGGAAAAAGCTTGCCCAATGTTCACCCGTGTACGACTCCTCTCTCTGTCCAGAGCCATTTTCCTCTTTCTTGCCTGCTCCGACATGGGCTTTCGCTGTTTTCTCGCTGGTTCCGCCATGATAACTGCACAAATATCGCCACTGCACTAGCACCGAGCATGCCTTTCCCTGGGGGCGTGTAGCAGTTCTCGCCGTAAAGCAAGAGCGACTCTCGCGATGCACGAGACTTCTGAGCCTGTGGGTGCGGGCCGAGGGCTCCTGCAGTTGCAAGTACGGTATTTCCCCTACAGATCACCAGGGCGGCCGAGAAAACCTTTGTTCGACCTGAAATGACTCATTTAATCATCCAAAACGGTATGGAACACATTAATTAACTGAAAAATGTTGCATAGTGGGCCTTTAATGCAGTTTGTTTCAATAAGGAACTATATTTAAGGATCCTAGTGTGGAAAACTTTGTTTAACCTATGTGGAGCATTATATTTTTCAACGTGTTTTCTTTATTTTGTGTATGAGAAATCTTTAGTGAGCACTGAAGTGTGTTATGCTGCACTCATCTTTTGTTGCAGCATATGGAGACCCTCTGATGTAAGTTGAATCTCAATTTAATTAACTCGAACAGCCACAATGAAAACACAAACACGAATGGGCTGCAAATATAAACTTGACTTTAGTAGAAAAACTTGTTGACAGAAATGCAACAACAGATATTGGCATACAAAAAAATAAACAGGTGACTTTAAACACCCAATGCTTTTGTTTACCACTAGAGCTTTGTTCCCTTTTATTGCTGAGTGAGTTTGTCTAATGGAGTGCACTCCTTAATCCTATTTCAATCAATCAATCAATCCTAAGTTCAAACAAGTATCCATGCAGATGGCTTGGTACAATCCTACCACAACAGATAGTCCATCTGCTCTTCGTAATAATGTATGTAGACCCTGGTTCCATGGCTAAATTGGGTTGGCTCGCCATCTAAACGATTCTTCTTTACAGATTTTGACCATAAACCAAAAGACCTCACAAATTTGCATATACTACACAAGAGAGTGAGGTCCCCACTCAGTTCCGGCGTGGTCAAAATGCTTGTCCGTCGCCACCATTGTAGCACTTGTTCTCTCAATTCCAAAGTTGCACTGGACTCCTCCCATGTTGCACCACTATAGACAACAGCAAAATATTTTACTGCTTGGCTTCAGACGGAAAAGGAAATAGAGAAGTAGCGCGCAGACATAGTGGCTGAACGTGACATCTCATTGGCTGCTGCATGCGCACGTGAACTCTGCTTGGTTAAGCTGAGTGACGTTACACGACATATTCAGTCAATTTTCTTAATATAAACATGAAAAATTAACAATAAAACAAAAGCTATAAAAATTATTTTAGCACTGAAAATGTGTGCAAAATAAAAATAACACTAGTAGCTGCTCCTAATTTACATGTAGAAATCACTTACTGTGAATCGAATCTATTAGTTAAACCTGGTTTTTACACTTGGGTTAAATCCTGCCCTCCTTATATGACATGAGTCCCTACATGCCGATCTGACTTTCTCACACTGTAATTCTTTTCTGCAGAAACATAGCTACTTTCGGTAGCTGGTGGGCCTTCCTTTAAAAGCACATTTATTATCTGTCCTGCAGCCTCACATTCAAAGTCAGCGTGGTCATTAGGTGAACTGCTTAAGGTGTCTGTTTCACTTTTAGTGATTTAATTTTGCACTTCTCTCTGACATCCAACATTCATGCTTTCTGTGATCTTATCAGGTTCAGATGTAGGTATGCCCCTCTCCATTCTTAACTCTACATGTTCTTTTTCCACAGGTGCTTCCCTCTTCAAGTGTCTCATCATCAGGTATGTTTTGAACTTCATTAGATATGTCATTTTCTAATAGGTTTTCAAATACTGTTGTTATTCCATTCTCAGGTAGGTTGTCAAATCTGGTGAGTATGCCATCTTCAGGTGGCATTTGATCTTGCACATTTGTTTTATTCAAAACCTCAGACAATCTTGTCTCAACTCTGACCTTTATAGGGTGGAATCAAGGCGTGTCGTCTTCATCATCCTCTGACAATGAATGGTGTTCATTCACTTGTCTTATTTCCTGCCTTGTTATTGGTCTATGCTTTGGCTTTGGACTCACCATTTCCTCCACTGGCTCAGAGAGGTAGCCACAAGGTAACAGAATGTAACAATGTAATATTCGCAGTGGGCCGTCCTCCCCCTCAGGACATACTGTATAGACGGGTAAGTCTCCAACTCTGTTGCGCACAATATATACAGTTGACTGCCAATGATCGGCTAACTTGTCCTTGTTGCGGAGGCGGAGATTCCGCACGAGAACTCTGTCCCCTGTTTCAAGTGTAGCTTCCCTCACCCTGGCATCAAATCATTGTTTATTTTTAGCAGCAACTTTCTTTGAACTTTCAGTGGCAATCTGATAACTCTCTTTCAGATGAGCCTTAAGGTTTTTCACATACTGCGAATATTGGTAACCTGAAGGAAATGTCTATAGGCAATCTGGGTTGATGCCCAAACATAAGTTCACAAAGGGATAACCCGGTAACATAATTTTTTTGTACAGTTTTATGCATGAGTGAGAGGCCTTACGTGATCACGCCATCTGTTCTTTTCTTTAGGTTGAAGAGTACCCAGCATACATAACAACGTACGGTTAAAACGTTCCGCCGGGTTTCCCCTAGGGTAGTAGGGACTGATTCTAACTTTATGACAACCAGCAAATGCACAAAGTTCTTTTATTGTCTGGGATTCAAAGTCTCTTCCCTGGTCGCTGTGGAGCCATTCGGGGAATCCATAGTGACTTAGGAAGTGCTCCCATAGGCATTTGGCAACCATGCTGGCCTTCTGATATTTTGTAGGCAAAGCAACAGCATAGTTCGTGAATTGATCAGTTATAACCAGGATGTCCTTGGTGTTACAACTGTTTGGTTCCAATGATAAAAAATCCATACACACCAATTCCAGGGGTCTGCTGGTTTGGATGTTATCCAGAGGTGCAGCCTTCTCAGAATGTCTCTTTCTCCTCACACATCTCTCATACTGTCTGATCTTTGTCTGTACATCGGCTTATTTTACCGTATTGTTTGAGAAAATCACTTATTTCTTCATCTTTAGTGGTACCATAAATACCACTGACAATAACAAAGTTTGGCACCTTAATACCTTCCTGTACAACAACATCCATTTTTGTAATTGCAGCAATAAATATAAAACACTTTAAGATTTAGGATCACACAGTAGTAACATGAAATTGTGGCTATTATAGTCAATTTACAGAGCTCTCCTGGCTTGCTCGCCAATTTGTTTTTTCCATGTAACCCACCTCTGAGTTACCATAGGTATTATTACGCTAGGTCCGAACAGAACTCGTTTAATTAACTTGAACAGCCACAATGAAAACACAAAAGGGTTGGAAATATAAACTTGTCTTTAGTAAAAAAAACTTGTCGACATAGAAATCTAACAACAGATATTGGTATACAAAAAATAAACAGGCACCGTTAAATCCCCAATGTCTTTGTTTACCACTAGAGCTTTGTTCCCTTTTATCGGTGAATGAGTTTGTCTAATGGAGTGCACTCCTTAATCCTGTTTCTAAGTTCAAACAAGTATCCATGAAGATCGCTTCGTACAATCCTACCACAGCAGATAGTTCAATTCAATTCAATTTTATTTATATAGCGCCAATTCATGAAACATGTCATCTCGAGGCACTTTACAAAGTCAAAATCAATCATATTATACAGATTGGTCAAAAATGTCCTATATAAGGGAACCAGTTGATTGCTTCAAAGTCCCGACAAGCAGCATTCACTCCTGGAGAAGCGTAGAGCTACAGGGAGAGTCGTCTGCATTGTCCATGGCTTTGCAGCAACCCCTCATACTGAGCAAGCATAAAGCGACAGTGGAAAGAAAAACCACCCATTAGCGGGAAGGAAAAACCTCCAGCAGAACCGGGCTCAGTATGAACGGTCATCTGCCTCGACCGACTGGGGGTTACAGAAGACAGAGCAGAGACACAACAAGACAGACAAAAAAGCACAGAAGCAAACATTGATCCAGTAGTCTGTTGTATATTAGATGATAATAGCGGGTGAGCTGTCTTCTGTGGATGATGTCTCAGATAACAGAACGCCAGACCAGATGTACCTACTATGAAGAAAAAAAGAGAGAGAACAAAAAGTTATAAGCAGAAATGATGACAAGCAATACATAATTGAAGAACAGTAGAACTCGACAGAGTGAGAAAAATGGATCCTGATGTCCTCCAGTAGCCTAAGCCCATAGAAGCACATCCCCATAGGTAGGTCAGGGCAAGATAAGCCACTCTAGTTATAAGCTTTGTCAAAAAGGAAAGTTTTAAGATTAGTCTTAAAAGTAGACTGGGTGTCTGCCTCACAGACCAAAACTGGGAGTTGGTTCCACAGGAGCGGAGCCTGATAGCTAAAGGATCTGCCTCCCATTCTACTTTTAGAGACTCTAGGAACCACCAGCAGAGCTGCAGTCTGAGAGCGAAGTGCTCTGTTAGGAACATACGGGGTAATCAGAGCTCTGATATATGATGGAGCTTGATTATTAAGGGCTTTATATGTTAGAAGAAGAATTTTAAACTCTATTCTTGATTTAACAGGAAGCCAATGAAGGGAAGCTAAAATTGGAGAAATATGATCCCTTTTGTCTATTTTCATCAGAACTCTTGCTGCAGCATTTTGGATCAGCTGAAGACTTTGAACTGCATTTTGTGGACTTCCTGATAGTAAAGAATTAGTCCAGCCTTGAAGTAACATATGTATGGACTAGTTTTTTAGCTTCACTCCTGGACAGGATGTTTCTAATTTTGGCAATATTCCGGAGGTGAAAAAAGGAAACTCTGGAAACCTGTTTAATATGGGATTTAAATGACATGTCTTGGTCAAAAATAACACCAAGATTTTTTACTTTATTACCAGAGGCCAAGTTAATGCCATTCAGATTAGGTGATTGATTAAGAACTTTATTTTTTGAGGACTCTGGTCCAAAGATTAAAACTTCTGTCTTATCAGAATTTAAATGCAGAAAATGTAAAGTCATCAAGCTTTTGATGTTATCAAGACATGCCTGCAGTTGAAGTAATTGATTGGATTCATCAGGATTTATGGACAAATACAACTGAGTGTCATCAGCATAACAGTGGAAATTAATCCTATGCTGTCTGATAATTTTGCCAATCGGAAGCATATATATAGTAAAGAGAATTGGTCCAAGGACTGAACCCTGTGGTACTCCACAAGTGACCCTAGAGTTTGAAGAAGATTTATTATTAACATGAACAAATTGGAATCTGTCCGAAAGATAAGATTTAAACCAGCCTAATGCTTTCCCCTTAACCCCTACAGTATGCTCAAGTCTTTCTAGGAGAATATTGTGATCAACTGTATCAAATGCAGCACTGAGATCTAACAGGACAAGTACAGACACAAGTCCATTATCTGAGGCCATGAGAATATCATTAGTGACCTTAACCAGAGCCGTTTCAGTGCTATGATGAGCTCTGAAGCCTGACTGAAACTCCTCAAGTAAGTCATTACTTTGTAAATGTTCACATAGTTGATTAGCAACTACTTTCTCAAGAATTTTAGATAGGAAAAAAAGATTAGATATAGGTCTGTAATTTACTAACTCATCTTTATCAAGAGAAGGTTTCTTAAGTAAAGGTTTAATAACAGCTATTTTAAAAGCCTGTGGTACATATCCATTTACTAAGGATAGATTAATCATGTCCAAAATAGGGCCACTGATCAATGGGAATATCTCCTTAAACAACTTGGTTGGGATTGGGTCCAACATGCAGGTAGAAGGTTTAGATGAAGTCAAAATTTTAGATAGCTCAGAAAGCTCTACTGCCTCTAAACAGTTCAAATACTGTGCATGTTCTAAAGATTCCTCCAACGCTGCCTCACTTACTGAGGACGAGGTAATCAAGTTTAGGAGGATGCCTATTATTTTATTTTTAAGGGCATCAATTTTATTTATGAAGAATTCCATAAAGTCATTACTGCTAAGAGCTAAGGGAATGGATGGATCAACAGAGCTGTGGCTCTGGGTAAGTTTAGCAACCGTACTGAAGAGAAATCTAGGATTATTTTTATTCTCCTCTATTAATGATGAAAAATATGCTGCTCTAACTCTGCGAAGGCTCTTGTTATACAACAATAGACTGTCTTTCCGGATTAGGTAGGATTCCTCTTGGTGTGTAGAGCGCCATTTTCTCTCCAATTTCCTAACATTGTGCTTCAAGGAATGCAGCTCTGAATTAAACCAGGGAGCCAGCTTCCTGTGAATTATCAGCTTCTTTTTCAAGGGAGCTACATTATCTAATGCAGAATGCAATGAGGAAGTCACACCGTTAACAAAGGTGTAGATTTGTGAATGGGAAGATACAGCATTGCTGCTATCTACAGGGTATTTCTGCAATACTGATGATATTAAAAGGGGGACAGACTCTTTAAGTTTTGATACAGCATTATCCGATAAAGATCTACTATAATGGAACGCTTTTTTGGGGGTGGAGAACTCAGTTAGATTAAACTCAAAGGTTATTAAGAAATGGTCAGATAGGACAGGGTTGTGAGGAAATATTGTTAATTCTTCACAATCAATGCCATATGTCAGCACAAGGTCTAAGGTATGTAACCAAGAGTGTGTCGGTTTCTGCACATTTTAAACAAAACCAATTGAATCTAGGATAGTTTTAAAGGTTACACTAAGGTTATCACATTCAGTGTCAACATGAATGTTAAAATCACCCACTATAATAACCTTGTCGGTGTTTAACACCAAATCAGATAAGAAGTCTGACAACTGATCCACAAACTGAGTGTAAGGGCCTGGTGGACGATACAAAACAACAAACAGAAGAGGTTTTATTGCTTTGCTGTTTGGATGAGGGAAACTGGGGGTTAAATGTTCAAAAGAACTGTAGTTATTAATTGGCCTGGGACTAATTCAGTGGTCCCCAATCCTGGTCCTCGAGGGCCGGTGTCCCTGCAGGTTTTACATGTGTCCCTGATCCAACACACCTGACTTACTTCCCCAGTGTGCTGTCAAGTTCTCCAGAGTCCTCCTAATGACCTCATTATTTGACTCAGGTGTGTTGAAGCAGAGTAACAAATAAAAGTTGCAGGACACCGGCCCTCGAGGACCAGGATTGGGGACCACTGGTTTAATATCTGTTTACAGTGCTTCGGCAATAATCCTGACAATTATATGCACATGCACTATGGTTATGTACACCTGTTCAGAGGTTCTGGGGTCAGATATGTAAGGACTTGTCAAAGTGCTTGAGTTGTAAAATTTTACCTTCCCCCTCGGTTTGCTTGCTGGGTAACCTTTTTTCAATGAGTGATGTTTTCAGTGTCACTGCAGAATTTCTTTAGCTACAAAGTCACTATACTCATTAGCTGTAGAGCTTAGTGATAATATTAATGAAATGTTGTGCAATTACACAGTGTTTAAAGTTATTTAATGTTTAATAAATAACTCTCTGTCTGTTTGGTATTGTCCGGTGAATATCAGCTCTAGAGCTGATATCAGGAAAATAGTTAAAAGTGATGATTTGAGCACTGGCGATCTTTTAACAGCAGACTCTGCACACACATAGAATACGGAGAAACAACTTCTCTTCAAGTTCAAGAATTTATTAACAGAAATAAAATGAACATCCGGGGAACATCACTATAGAATGCTGTTTATCTGAATTAACACTATATTTTAATCAACAAATCCTCTCTACTAGGCTAGTGAAGCTTAACTAAACCTACTAAGCAAAAGGAAGATAAAAAGAAGCTAAGGAACTATTTACACACAAAAAGAAACAAAAGACAAAACAAAGTGGTTGATCATCAGCATCATCAGAATATTTCAGTTAATCCTGGTTTACTGCAGATCTGAGTAAAAAAAAAAACAAAGTTCATCTTAAAACATGTGAACTGAGGTTAAATTAGCTTAACTAATTTAGAGCAACATTTCGTATGTGTCTTAACCCATTCACAATGCAAATCCTGAGTTAAACAACACATTATTTAATGAAATAACATTTTATCTGAGTTAAAGAGCTGAAGTTCATCTCGAAGAACATGGAATGAGCTTAAATTAGCTTAACTAATTTAGAACAACATTTGGTATGTGTTTCAACCCATTTATAATGCAAATCACGAGCCAAACAAAACATTATTTAATAAAATAACATTTTAAAAGTAAAATCATTAACATTAGGGATGCTTGGTTTTATTAATGCGATTATACCTGCGGGAGCTAAGGGTCGCTGTAGCGATCGGTCGCTAAAATCGGCTAATTCATAATTAAAACACTTTTATATCGACATTAATATTCCATATTAATGCGGTGATAATGCTCGTAGCACTATCGAACGATAGTAGAGCGAAGCGAGACAAACCTTATATTTGAAACGAATCGAAGTTGTGCATCCGGGAAGCAGAAATTCTGGAAGCTAATAGGATTTAGGCTAGCGGACATTTGGCGCTAACTTTAAAAAGCTTCGGCTTTATTTTAGCCGTAATGAGTGCATCGGATAACACAAACATCAATATCCCATCAGTGTATAAAACTCTTGTGGAGATAACGTTTGTTTAAAACCATAAAAACACTCGAATTACATCGGACATGACATGGCTCGAAGAATGCTAGCGGGAGCTACGTCGGTTAGCTCCTTGTGTAAAAAAAAAACACACTGTAAGCGCATCACACAAACCTTCCAAACAACCATTTAACTTTCCCTGTTTGTTTCTCTGGCAAACCTGTCAGGGCCTTGTTCAGTCCAGATTTTGCCCTCAGCTTGGGAAGTGGGTGCTGTGCGGGCTTTTCGGCTCCCTCTGGAGTCTGCTGAGGAAGCAAAACAAAGGTGGTTCGGCATAGACGGATTCATTGACTTCGGCATCTGTTTAAGCAGAAGTGAGACTACAAACTTATCTTTGATTTAGTCAGTAGATCTCCAAACTCAGTCAGGTCCTCCGCTCCGCAGAGAACAAGAATTTCCCCTTTTTGTCGCTCCATTGAAGCGGGGAGAGATGAGTTTCACAAAAGGCCCGTTCTGTGCAGCTGGTGGGCCTTGAGCCTCATGTGTCTGAGTCCCATGTTGCTCGCAAGGATGGCTGGCCCCAGCCCCCTCTACTCGAGAGCCCCAGGAAGCAGTGGGTAGTGAAGAGGCTGAGTGGGTTGTTTCTGGGACCAAAGTTTTATAGCACTGATCGCAGCCTGCTGAGGGGGCAGATCCTTGGTGCCTGTGAAATTTCCAAACTTATTTTGCTTCCAATCTAATTTTATTTTTCTCATCGTGGCTTTAATGGCACAACAGAAAATAACACCCTTTCTTGTGGTTGTGTAGTGATACTTGAACAAGAGTTTTCCATAAGTTCACTGCAGTTAGATGACCAGAATAACAAAGGGCCCATGAAGGGGCCTTCAATTGAGCCCCGCCCCCGATGGCTAAACGGTGTCAACTTGTAGTGACGTCGTAGTTGAATGAACTCTGCAGTGACACTGAAAACATCTTATGGAAAAAGCTACAGCAGAAAATGAGAATATTAACATATGTTTGTACTTTCTAACAATATTTAATTAAGCAATTTTTAATTTTTCAATGTTACATTTTTTTATGTTTGCTTTACAATGCCAAATCTCTTTTTCGATGTCATTGTAAGCAGTCACTGGTTAAGCTTCATAGCCCCCCAGTGGGGCCCTGACAGAGCCATGGAGCCCAGGCCCTGCGAAGCAGCTGTCAGAGAGCACACACCCGAGCACCCGGCCCCGAACACCGAGGACCACCAAGGCCCCGGCAGTCAAGGCGCTAGCTAATGAAAGGAAGCTGGACAGGATGGATGGGCTCCACACTTAGTGGAGACCTGAAATGCCCCAGTAGAGGGGGCAGTTCAAACCCAACCTGACAGAAAGACAAACAGAAAACCAGGTACACACATCCCCACCCTAATGCCACCACAATGAACACTCTTACCCACACAAGAAAGAAAAAAAAAATAATTAAAAAAAGAAATAAATGAGGGACACTGTACACACACTCACCACACATCCTATAGACCCAAGTCCAGGTACCCCAGAGATGTGGCCAGCCCCCAGACCATTCCTTCACTTCTATAGACTTCCATTCATCTTCAAGCCTTTCTATGGCTTGACCCTAGCCCTAACCCTAACCTTTAGAGGTTTATACCTAAATTCACCCCAACTTAAGCCCAATTGACACCTTAGTCCTAAACCTAAGCCCTAGCCCAGAAAAAAAAAGGACCTTTTCCGGTCCTCACTTTACATCAAAGTCCTCACTTTACAAATAAAATGAGCAAAAACTGTTGTCGCTCAGCTAGAAGTACAAGGACACACACACACACACACACACACACACACACACACACACACACACAAAGAGCACACAGAAAAAGCAATAAATATAGTTAATCCTCCTGAGCAGTGATGGCCTCCATGACTGAACAGAAACAGGTGAGGGCAGCACCAAACCAAACTCCATCATCAACAAAACAATGATCAAGATGACAAAGTAGCTCCAAAAAGACAGCTGATCTCTGAGTGAAGAAATGAGACAACAATGAAATCTCAGCAACAATGGTGGAGACTAAATAAACTGTAATACACGTTTCAACCACCTGGACCTGGGAATACTTTTATTTCAGTTTAACAAACTCAGCAGAGGGTTTACTGAAGAAAGGCTTAACCCCAGCATGTGGAGGCTGAGTGAATGTGGTATGGACTCTGTGGAGTCATGGTATCAGAGATGCTGCAGAAATATTGAATATCTGCTCTGTGATCACTCCTACTCAGGAGCAAACTGGACCTGATGCTGGAGTTTGAATGTTTTGCTAAAATTCACAATTTTCTCTTACAACGTAACACCCAAGATTTATCATCTTGCCCAAATGCAGATTTGTTCAGTTTCTAATTATCAAATCTAATCATAAAAATTATTTTTTTTCTTTCACCAATGTTTCTTTCTTGTTCCCCTCATATGATAACAGCTGTATGGCAGAGTAATTTCTCATGAATATTCTAGGAATCCAACTTTAGTAAGATGTATGTCCACGTGTCTCTCAGTGTTTCCTGTAGTTTATCTCTGCTGTCACAGTATCTCAGTTTAGTAACAGGTTTAAAATGAAGGAGTTTGACACCGACAAAAAGCAAACCTACTTTTTTATTATTTTGAGCTACATGTAAATGTCTGATCACTGCAAATTAAAAAATGCAGAAAAATAGTATTGCTTTTATTTTAGTTCAAACAAACACCGTAAAGGATAAACTGAGAAATATATGTATATATATATATATATATATATATTGAAATTAGTTTTAAAATGGACCCCACTGGATAAAAGGGAAACAGTTTTACAACAGATCAATATGCAGTAATTCAACTAAGCTTTTGATTACATGTCATTCATTCATTGATAAAATCCACAAGCACCCATAGAATATCAGCTCAAATATGCTTCTATACTTTAAATGGTTGTAAAACATTTTAAAATGACAAACTGCACAGAATACCTCATTAAAAGCAAAAACATGTACAATGACATTTTCACAAAGGGAAAAAAATCAATAATGAGCTGCTTTTTGGTGAGACTGAAAAAAGAGGCAACTTAAATCTCAAGTTTAATGTTAACAACTATATAATGTAATGTCATACCAGATTTACTATAAAAATAACAGAAGGAATGGGATTCTGTCAAATGTCACTTTATTTAAAGATTTACTTGCTGCAGCATCAATTTGCAACCCTGCCATTGTAAAATTACATAATGAACATTTTCTTGGTTTATGTGGTATTTTGAAAATACATAACATGATTCCCTGCTTTAAAAACACCAAGAAGTGTGCAGCCTTTTAGCTTTTAATTAAAAAAAGAATTCCTGCTTACATCTTGATAAACTTCGGAGCATCTGAGTAACTTTGAATTTTTTAGATGGCTAGGCATACTTATTGGGTACAATTAAACCCAATCTATGAACTGAGCCACTCTCCTTCACTTATTTCAGTTACTTTTTGAATTTAATGATCTCTGCTGTGTTTCCTGTGGAACGTGAAAGCCAAATCCCAGCATGTAGCGGCTCAGTGAATACGGCCTTTTCTCTGTGGAGGAGAATCATCCCAGCTCCAAAGATGCTGTAGAAAGACAGAATACCTGCACTGTGATCTAGGTACACTCCAATTCTGGAGGAAACTGGACCTGGGATTGAGATTTCATCTCCGTCACTGTAAAATGTGTAACCTGTTCTGGTGCAGCTTAAAGCCCAAGAGTTATCATTCATACCAAAAGTACTGTAGTCTGTGTCCCCTTCTCTTTCTATATCCCTGTAAGCAACTGCTATTTCGACTGAGCTCCCGCTCCACTCCACCTCCCAGTAATAACGTCCAGTCAGACGTGATCTACTCAGGACCTGCCATCTTCTGGTGAATCTATCTTTATCATCCCAATAATATTGGTTATAATATTGGTCTTCGTTAGTCATTGTAACTTTTCTGTTACCTTCAGATAATTTCAGATATTTGTGTGCTGTGTCAGGATCCAGTGTGAGTTTCCGTGAATACTTTAAAAAGTCCTCTCTTGTTGTTGGTTCTTGTTTGGACTGTAAGACATCAACTTTCATAACTGGATCCACCTTCATGGCTGCATCCACCTTCATGGCTGGATCCACTTTAGTGACTGGCAACGAGGCGTTTGTCTGTTCCTGTTTCAGCACGTCCTGTATTATGACCCTGAGCTCTGACACAGCTGCTGTCACATCCTCAAAGTATCTCAGAGGACGCATATTGATGCTGGGTGAGTCTGTAGTCTCACTGAGTGCTGACAGTGAGGGGTAGTTGAGGAGAAACTGGCTGTGATCCTCTGTGTCTGAGAGCTGCTCCAGCTCAGCGTCTTTCCTCTTCAGCTCAGTGATCTCCTGCTCCAGCTTCTCCTGAAGCTCTTTGACTCGACTCACTTCAGTTTCCTGCTGGGATCTGATCTGCTGCTTCACATCAGAGCTTCTTTTCTGGATGAGACGGATCAGCTCAGTGAAGATCTTCTCACTGTCCTCCACTGTTTTATCAGCAGAGACATTGATGGCCTCCACCTCCTGTTGAAGCAGCTTCACATCTTTCTCTTGGTCCTGGATTCTCTGCTGGATTTGTTGTCGTCTCACCTGGAGCTCCTTATGCTTCTCAGCCCTTTCGGCTGTAGCTGAGACTGTTTCATGTCCTTTATGTTCATCCATTAAGCAGAGATAACAGATACACTGCTGATCAGTACGACAGAAGATCTTCATCACCTCATCATGATGAGAGCAAATGTTCTCATGGAGGTTCTTGGAGGGATTCACCAGCTTGTGCTTCTGCAGTCCAGGGACATCATGGTGAGGCTGGAGGTGATCCCTGCAGTAGGAAGCAGGGCAGAACAAACAGGACTTGACAGCTTTCATCTTCCTCCCAGTGCAGACATCACATGCCACATCTTCAGGTCCAGCATAGCAGAGATCAGCTGGAGCAGCTTGGAGTCCAGTTTTCTTCAGATCCTCCACCAACTCTGCTAACATGGTGTTTTTCATCAGAACAGGCCTCGGTGTGAACGTCTGTCTACACTGAGGGCAGCTGTGGCTTTGTTTCTTGTCTTCATCGTCCCAAAAGTTTCCAATACAGTTCATGCAGTAATTGTGTCCACAAGGGATAGTCACCGGAGTCTTCAGGAGATCCAAACAAATGGAGCAGGAGAATTTCACAGAATCCATCTGATAGCCTTGCTCTGCCATTTCTTCGGCGGACAGCTGCTGAATGATAGGTTTCCTTTCCTCTGAAGCCAATAACCCGTTGCTTCACAGGTCCGTAAGGTTTCAGTTCTCTTAAAGGGGAGTAACCAGGTAGAGTAAATATGTTTTATCAGAGCTAGGAAATAATTAACCCTCCTCCCTTTTCTCAGAGAAATGGGAGGAGCAGTTCTTCCAGGAAATCTTTGGTTTGCCATACCTCGTCAGCTTTATCTGGCCTGATTATTTGCAGGCTTTTGGTGGTCTTTCTGTGTCATTTCAGTTTTATAATTTTAATATTCATGTTTTGTGAGAAATCAGTTGATCGAAGAGAGCATGTCACTATTCTTAGAGATGTATAACATCTATTCTGTTGTTTTTAACATACCATTTATGGGCCTAATTTATCTTATTCATCTTATCCTATTTTTCTTTATCTTTTTGAGAAAGCCAGATACAGAAATGTTGAGAGTGCAACTCTTTTTATACTTGCATTTGATAAAGATCTTGATGACTGCCCATATGCCACACTTTTATAACAGGGTAAAAACTTTTTTTGCAGGTTGATAAAAGGCCAGCTGGAGATATCTGTCAAAGTTGTTCTTGCTTTGCTTTCTCAAGAAAATACAGCCTTTCTTACAGTCGTTTTCTTTTTTAATGATATACCATGAATGCAAACCATGAATGATAAACATTCTTTAGGTGACATCTAGTGTTCATTTCTTCATACTACAGGTGATAAGAACCTGTATGGATTCAAGGGTTTGTGATCAGTCTCAACTGTGACAGCATCATGTCCATACAGGGAATGTTAGAACGACTAGCAGGCAAACACAATACTGAGGCGCTCCTTCTCAATTTCCTACAGAAATACAATTTGTTTCTGTAGAACTGAGAACTCTTGATGTGTAAGAGACAGGCTGACTTTACTGCGTGACACAGCACCCCAAGCCAGTCATACTGGACTCACTCTGGACTGTGACATGGTGGGTCACGTCGTAGTAATGTAGCACTGGCATGGATGAGGCTAGTGACTTCAGCTCTGACACTGCCACGTCATGCTTGGGAGGCCAGTGCCATGATGTCTTTGTCCAACGGGCGCCACAATGGCTCACAAACACCAGACAGGTGCAACATGAACTTCACCAGATAATTAGGAAAGCCAATTAGATGCTCCATTCCCTTTGCATCTAATGGGTTTGGCATGTTGATTATGGCATTTACTTTCTCTGCATTAGGCTTCGATCCAGTAGCTGACGAGATGTGACCATCGTACCAAACCTCTGCCAATTTAAACTGCAGCTTTTCAAGCTAAGTCGCAGGTACACCAGCTATGTTGTAAGTTTGAAGCTGTATTCAAAACCAGGGAACAAGCTCCTACTTCCGAGGTAGAACCTTTAAAAACAATAGCATGCAACTTAGACTAAACACTGTAACAGTCAGCTTTGATGAAAACATGTTTATTTTACAAGACACAGTTGTAGAAGTGGGTTTAAAATCAATGTTACATGTAACGGCTACAACTCTGATCTGAATAAATTAAAAGTGATGCTGACTTGGGGAAGTACAGCTTTAACTGACGTTTAAAAGAGGCACTACGAACACAACAGCAGCTCTCCAGGCCATTGTCATACTAGAATACTAACCTTTTCTTTGTTTTTTATTTTGGAATCCTGACTTCTTTGACAGTGGTAACTGGAGCATTTTTACCCCATTCCCAGCTCCTATTTTTGATTTTCAAGGCAAATGGAAATCAACGTAACATAACATCATAATAATAAGAAAGTTAAGAAGTAAAACAGCACAGCTATTAACAATGTTTTTTTTATGGATCTCTAACTACTATCATGTGGAGAAGTCTGTGTGAATGTGTAGTGAGAGCCAGGACAGTGACATAAACAGTCGATGAACATCTTATTAACATTGTTAGAGTACTTACAGGTATCAAACCCCATGTGGAAGCTAACTGGTCTGCAATCTCAGCTTGAAGTTAGTTCCACAATTATCTGTTTGCGGATTAGTGCAATTGTGCCCAACCACTGGTAGAATCTTCTGGCATTTATTTGTATTCAAAGAAGGATTCTTCTTCCATGGCAACAAGTAAACAATGGGAAAGTAATGTCATTCGTGGTTATTCTGATTTAGATCTTTGATCCACTTCATTGCTTTGTGGACATCATTAAAGGAGTGGGAGGGAGTGGTGCATGGGGTGTTGTCTTGGTGGTGGTGTCTCTGTTGTCACTCTGTGAGCATAAAAGTTGTTTAGCTAATTGAGTTTTGTTAAAATGTGTTTGTCTATCAAACCTTTTCAAACTATTTAAAGTAAGCAGTGGTTCCATGCCCTAAAAGCCGGACCCCAGCATAAAGAGTCTGAGTGAATGTGGTCTGGACTCTGTGGAGGAGAGTCATGGTTTCAGAGACGCTGTGGAAAGACAGAATACCTGCTCTGTGATCCAGGTACACTCCTACTCTGGAGGAAACTGGACCTGATACTGGAGTTTTAATTCTGCTGTGCAGATAAATGAAACTGTTTGGGTTACAACGTAATGCCCAAGATTTCATGTTAACTCCAAATACACATTCATTGGACCCACCTATTCTTCTGATATTTTTGTATGCTACTGCAACAGTAACTGCTTCCCCTCTCCACTTTACCTCCCAATAATAACGTCCAGTATGACTTTCTCTGCTCAGGACCTGATTATAAACAGTGAATCTGTCTGGATGATCAGGATAAAGCTGTTCTTCTTCATTTAATTTAGCTTTTCTTTCCCTCAGACAGTACCTGGTGCTTATGAGCTGTGTTTGGATCCAGGGTGATTTCACAAGAATATTTAAAGAACTCAGCTCTGGTCTTTGGTTCTGGCAGTTCTGACAATAAAACATCCACTTCAGTGACTTTCAGTGAGATGTTTGTCCATGAGTCTCTCAAGATGTCCTGTAGTATCTCTGAGCTCTGACACAGCTGCTGTCACATCCTCAAAGTATCTCAGAGGACGAACATTGATGCTGGATGAGTGTGTAGACTCACTGAGTGCTGACAGTGAGGGGTAGTTGAGGAGAAACTGGTTGTGATCCTCTGTGTCTGAGAGCTGCTTCAGCTCAGCGTCTTTCCTCTTCAGCTCAGTGATCTCCTGCTCCAGCTTCTCCTGAAGCTCTTTGACTCGACTCACTTCAGTTTCCTGCTGGGATCTGATCTGCTGCTTCACATCAGAGCTTCTTTTCTGGATGAGACGGATCATCTCAGTGAAGATTTTCTCATTGTCCTCCACTGCTTTATCAGCAGAGACATTGATGGCCTCCACCTCCTGTTGAAGCAGCTTCACATCTTTCTCTTGGTCCTGGATTCTCTGCTGGATTTGTTGTCGTCTCACCTGGAGCTCCTTCTGCTTCTCAGCCCTTTCTGCTGCAGCTGAGACTGTTTCATGGCCTTTATGTTCATCCATAGTGCAGAGATAACAGATACCCTGCTGATCAGTGCGATAGAAGATCTTCATCACCTCATCATGGCGAGAACAGATGTACTGCTGTAGTTTAGCAGAAGCTTCAACAATTTTATGCTTTTTAAAAGTTAAAGAGTCATAGTGAGGTTGAAGGTGTTTCTCACAATAAGAGGCCAAACAGACCAGACATGACTTTATAGCTCTCATCTTCCTCCCAGTGCAGACATCACAGGCCACATCTTCAGGTCCAGCATAACAGTGATCAGCTGGAGCAGCTTGGAGTCCAGTCTTCTTCAGATCCTCCACCAACTCTGCTAACATGGTGTTTTTCACCAGGACAGGCCTCGGTATGAACTCCTTTCTGCACTGAGGGCAGCTGTGGATTTTCCTCTCATTCTCTCCATCCCATGTTCTTTAATACAGTTCCTACAGTAGCTGTGTCCACAGGGAATAGTCACCGGATCCTTTAGTAGATCCAGACAGATGGAACAGGATAAATTTGAAGAATCCATTTGAATTATCCAGAGCAGTTTGACTTGTCAGTGCCTGCACTTTACAGCAAAGATTTAACCAATGCCTCGTCTGCTTGGGAGGAACGGGGATTCAAACTGTCATACTGTCAGATCTAACCTTTGCTTTGGGGAAAAAGGGGAGTGGTTATAAACTGTGTCAACAAGGAGGTATCTAAAGTGCAAATATTTGCTTTTCACAGGAAGTCAAACCTGTTTGTTTGTTTTTTTTTTGTGGGTGGTTCCAGGGCTGGAGTCTGTCATGGATAGCTGGGTAGATTATAAATTATTTATTTTCAGGAAAAACTTTGCATTAGCAATGACTCTTCAAGTTTTTTTCACTGTTCTGCAATAACACACTGTTTAAAGTTATTTAATGTTTAATAAACAACTCTCGGCCTATTGTCTTGATATCAGCTCTAGAGCTGATATCAGGACAATAGTTGAAAGGGATGATTTGAGCACTGGCAATCTTTAAACAGCAAACTCTGCACAGATATAGAAAAAAATAGTGACAACTTCTCTTAAATTTTAAGAATTTATTAACAGAAATAAAATTAACATCCAGAGAACATCACTATATAATGCTGTTCATCTGAATTAACTCTATAATTCAATCAACAAATCCTCTCTACTAGGCTAGTGAAACTTAACTAAAACTACTAAACAAAATGAAAATAAAAAAGCTAAGAAACTATGTACACACAAAAGAAACAAAAGACACAATAAAGTGGTTGATTATCACCATCAGTATTATCAGAATAATTCAGTCAATCCTGGTTCATAGCAAGTTAAAGAACCAAAGTTCATCAAGAATGTGAATTGAGGTTAAATTAGTTTAACTAATTTAGAACATTTGGTATAAGTTTCAACCCATTCACAATGCAAATCCTTAAACAAAACATTATTTGATGATATAAAATTTTTAAGAAAGATTTTCTCAGTAAATATCAGAAAACTTCTAGAACGCTCGAGTTTATTAATGCAATTTTACCTCAGGGAGGCTAGGGGTCGCTGTAGCGATCGGTCGCTAAAATCGGTTACTTCTAAAGTTATACAAAACGCCTTTAAATCAACATTAATCTTCCATATTAATGCGGCAATAATGCTCATAGCACTTTCGAACGATAGTGGAGCAAAGTGAAACAAAGCTTATGCTTGAAAAGAATCCTAGTCATGCATCCAGGAAGAGTGAAAGTTATCCGGAAGCTAATAGCATTTATGCTAGCGGACATTCGACGCTAACTTTAAAAAGCCTTGGCTTTGTTTTAGTAGTAATGAGCGGACCGGATGACAAACATCAATATCCCATCAATGTATAAAACCCTTGTGGAGATGTTTGTTATAACCATAAAATCACACTGGAATTACATCAGCAATGACCTGGTTTGAAGAATGCTAACAAGAGCTACCCTGTAAGCTCCACGTGTCCCAAAAACACTGAGAAAATGCACTAAGTAACTTTCTAAATTACTCATTTAACTTTCCCTGTTTATTTCTCTGCCAAACCCTCCGACGCCTCTGTGCCAGTTCAGTTCACTTTGGGCATCCAAGAGTAAGTAGTACTCCAGAAAAACGTTAATCATTTCAGCAGCGGACATGCGGCTCTTCGGCTAGCCGAAACAAGGTTGGAGCAGGCCAGTCCGGGGACCTGCATGCTGTCTCTGACCTGGTTGCAGCCGGCGATTTCAGCTCGACTTTTGGTCTCAGCTTGTCTGGTGAGGAAAGGAGATCGTTCCGCGCCATCTCATGTCAGCTTCCTTGCAACTGCTGAGGAAAAATAAACAAAGCTGTTTCAGCATTCTTTCACTTCAGCATTGCGCAGAAGTGAAACTGCAGACTTAACTTTGATACAGCTGTCAGGTCCTCCAATGTCAGTCAGGACAACGAGAATGGGGTACCGCGCACGTGACGTCACCGTCTCAAGAGCAACGCCCCTTTTGCCGCTTAGGTAGGACATACAGGAGAGAAAGCACGGATAACCCAGCTATTACAAACGCAACAGAACCAGCGATATGACCGACTTTACAGCCGTTAAACTTTCCCAAGACGATGTCCCAGGCACACGGTTTACTGGTCGAACTGTCGAAGAACACACCAACCTTCAGCTCAAACGATGGCTTGAGGTTCGAGGGCTTAAAAAGACCGGAAAACTGGCCGAGTTGATGAACGGTAAGCTTTGTTTTTTTTCCTGCGCGGCGATCATAGCAGCGTCGGCCGTTTTTTTTTGTTTCTAATCACCGTCCAGGAATGGGTATATGTTTAATGTTTGTCTCATTTGAAATGTTTTTGAGTAAGCTATCCTGGTAGCAGGGTATCATGTTAGCGCCTGCTACCATGATAGCCTATATGCTGTCATGGTAGCAGGCGCTACTTTATTAACATGTCGGCCACCAAAATACTCTTACCTTGACTTGATGTCGCTGGAATTGGGTCAGGATGTTCTTCGGTTGTGCCCTTTCCTCCGACAAAATGCTTGCTACATATGTACTTGAATTTGGTAACATTTTCCGGGTTGAACTGTTGTGTAGGCCGACCGCCCCGGTGTACCAAGCGCACATTTCTCCTTGGCAGTCTTGAAGAAAACATCCTTCATATGCGGCCGATCAGCGTAACTCGAGTCGCTGTTGCACGTTCCATAGCAACAATGTTTAAAAACCATGGTCTTAGATTTGGAAAAAGCAGTCGTTTACCGAGTAAAACCTAGGCTAACGCACGTCTCTTTTACAGCGAAACAGCGGCGGGTTTCCGGAGTTTGCCCCACTGCGTACCACGTGATGTGACGTCATCGTGACGTTATGTTCCCCCCTTTGTCGCTCCATTGAAGTGACGTCCTTTGTTGTGGGCCCTTGATCCCCATGTGGCCCACATGGCTGCCCATTATCCAGCGCAGACCCTCTCCTCGAGAGTTCCTGGCAAAAATGAATGAAGAGAGTGAGGTGAAGTCTGGCTTCATAGCAGACACCCTGCATAGAGAGGCTGTCTCTGCGTGATGTGTGGAATTCCTTTGCTTACAACCCATTTTGATTTGTCCTCAGGTTACATGTTTTTCCCAATTCAATCTGATCTTTTGCTCATGGTCTGATGTCCCAACAGTTTCCACAAGCGTAAGTTGGTGCGGTCATTTTATTCTGAAAGTTTTGCATTGTATTACATTGAAATCAGTGTCGTCATAGCTTTTACCTTTTTGCTCTCTCTGTTTTTCTTCATAGTAGGTACACCTGGTCTGGCGTTCTGTTAACTGTGACATCATCCAGGGAAGACAGATCACCCGCTACTACCATCTAATGTAGAACAGATTACTAGATCAATGTGTGCTTCTGTGCTTTTTTGTCTCTCTTGTTGTGTCTCTGTTCTGTCTTCTGTAACCTTAGTCGGTCGAGGCAGATGACCGTTCATACTGAGCCCGGTTCTGCCGGAGGTTTTCCTTCCCGTTAATGGGGAGTTTTTCTTCCCACTGTCGCTTCATGCTTGCTCAGTATGAGGGATTGCAGCAAAGCCATGTACAATGCAGACGACTCTCCCTGCGGCTCTATGCTTCCCCAGGAGTGAATGCTGCTTGTCGGGACTTTGATGCAATCAACTGGTTCCCTTATATAGGACATTTTTGACCAATCTGTATAATCTGACCCAATCTGTATAATACGATTGAACTTGATTTTGTAAAGTGCCTTGAGATGACATGTTTCATGATTTGGCGCTATATAAATAAATTGAATTGAAATTGAATTGAAATTCACCGGAACTTTCTCCTGTCTAGTGCCCAACGTTTCCTGTTTGACTCGTGAAATTCAGGAGCAATTGCTGCAGCGTCTGGACAAACTTCTTTCTTGCAGAGTTTAGCAAGAAAGCACCGCATGGCCTTGGTAACTGGACCAAAACTGCAAGTAGGTGATGAGAGTGTACACATTGTTTTTTAATTATTTGGGTTCCTTGCGGCACCGCAACGGTATCTGTGGGAGCCTGTCATCAGGCCTATCCAGCAGGACTTTCCAGCTAAGTTGCCTGTGTCTGCCTGCTGCAGCCCTGCCTGTTTCTCAGTGAGTCCCTGCTGTTTGCCCTGCCAGTTCTGGTGGTTTCCTGGTTTACACCACCTGTTCTGTTCTCCTGCTTATCCCTGACTGCCTGCTCCTGCTGCCATTATTCAGCTGCTCAAGTCCAGTACTATTCATTTGCTTCATCCGCCACTACTCATCCTTTTTCAATAAACGTCTTAAACGTAACTCTGTGTCCGGCTGAATTTCAGGTTTGCCAGCTTCATCTCCTGACATCTCTCTTTTTCCTTTATTCAAATATTTACCTAAATCTGTCATGCATCTTTGGAAGGCAATTCCCGTCAATGTATTGGTGGTCAGAGTTGCAGTTCTCTTGACACAAATAAACATTTCTGAAACCATGGCATTAAACCTAATTACTTCACACATAAGAACAGAGATTTTGTCACATACAACAAAAACACACAGACAAGCCTGTTTTCCCTCACCATTTTTACACAGATCTTTGATATTTCATTTATGAAACATTTTGACTGAGAGTCAATGTTGGAATATGTATTTTTTTATATCTTCTACGAAGGAGGGTGGGCGGCATAACGATATCGACTGCCAGTCAATAATTCAACTTACAAGCCATTTTACGCTTCGGCTCCGTAAGGATCTATCTGTTTATCTTGGAGACACTTGGACCCTTATTCCTTTTTTAATAATATAGTTCATAATATAGTAATATAGTAATAGTTTTATATCGATTTCCACAGTACATTCAACAGTTTTTCCCCGCTGACACTATGGTTAGTGTTCTCTAAAACTTGTCCCCCCGAAGCGCTGCTCTCTTATAGTTCCGCTATGTCACATAATCATCACAGTAATTTATTTCCCCCTTTTATTTTTATCTTGTTTTATTTATTTTACTCTTTATACATTTTCATACTACTGCTTGACACTGGCCAGTTTCTTTTAACTTCGTTTATATATTCGGTCTATTAATTGGATAAGGGGCTTTTAAGCTTTTTATGAGAAAACTAGGGAACCATCTAAACCCAAATATCTGACCTGGCTGGGAGCTTTGATTTCTCTTTCAGCTTCTGCCATCTCCGATCTATCCCTGCTGAGTCATGGAATTGTTGCCCTCCGGTAGACTCCACAAGTTCAGGCCTGCTGAGTTCTTGTATTTCACATTCACATTTTTCTGTACAGTTCATGTTACCTGATGGACAAAGTTGATATCAAGCATGTTTATGCAGAGACCCTTTGGATGCAGGTCAATAGTTTGAGTGTTTAAATATACTGACCTATTTTCAGATAAAAGATAAGACAATATAGTTAAAGTGGCATGGGTTTGTGAAGGCCACATCTAATACTAAGAATAAATATTTTAAAAAAATTAAACCGTCACAGTAATATGCTTATTGATATGTTACATTGACATATCTTTTTATTATAATCTTTTATTTATATCTTTATTTTTTCAGTGCTATTTTTCTAGTCCATGTTAATACCATGACGCTTGATGTTAATAAAAGTTTCAGGTTTCAGGTGCTTGTGGTAGGACCGTAGCGCAGACAAGAGCTAGGAAGCAGCATAGTAAGTGATTTATTAAAATAATGAAGCCTTACAGTATGGCAGGTATGACAAACACGGAAAGGATGAAAACAGAATAGGGTAGTATGATGGAGAACCTAACAATGAATTCCTGGCTGAACCTATAGGGGTGGAGATGGAAGGAACAGCAGGTGGTGTAAATAAACACAGGTGGGATGAGTAAAATCAATTAGGCTGAAGGAGAGGGAGGACAATGAACTTTCAGTTGATTTTATTAAGAACTGGCTGGGTTTTTTTGTTCTTTGTCTTTTCTGTACAATAAAACTTTTGATTTTTAGATCATCAGATCTATTTAAACATAACACCCATGTTTCTGTTCCATATCTGTATGTCATTTAGGGAAGTGTGAACGCTCAATTGAACTCTGATGTGGACAAAATAAACAAACTCGGGTCCGCCTCAAATCCTAGGTCTTGACTCGGTTGAACTGAACTCTGGAGCGGTTTGAATACATATGGGAATGCCAAGTGGACTGGAGTCCACTCCAAAAGGAGGAAGAGGACTATAGCGCAGGGCAATCCTGGTAAATACTATTTGAGTTGAGCAATTATAGTAATTAAGTAAATCAAAATTCTGATAACAGAGAGTTTGTGTTCCATTGGGTGATGGGAATCAAAATGCAGATATTGTTGTTTGTGTGTGTGTGTAGGCTTCCAGTAAACCTCGATTTTAAGGCTTCTATCTACCAATCCAGAAAGGGCAACATGTTCTTATTGGCATCCATTTAAGAAAAAAAAATATTTGCTGTCGCTTGAGTTGATGTGGTTAGTGAATGGCTCAACTTCTTTGGTTTGTATTTTGACCCAAGTGTCATCTATGTATTTAAAACCAATTTGTTTGTAGTGCTTCCTGATGAAGATTTGTAGTTGGCTCCAAATAAACATTCATCTGACCCTCCTGCTTTGGTGATGTTCTTAATGAAACTGCTACATCAACTACCCCCCCCCCCCCCTCGCCTTCTCCACCTCTCAGTAAAGCGTCCAGTCAGATTTTCTCTATTTAGAACCTGTTTATAATTATTGAATCTGTCTGGATGATCAGGATAAGGTTGTTGTCTATACTTGTTGCTGTTCTGTCCCCCTCAGATTACTTTCTGATTGCTGTGTTTGGAACCAGAGTGATTTCCACCAGTAGAGGGAGGCATCCAATGAGCAACTGAAGATAAAGTAATATGAGGAAACTTCCTATATGTAAAGTCAGTAGAGAAAAAATATAGAAAAACAAAAGAGGATAGAGGCAATACAGGCCTAGGGCTGTAACAATTTCTCATTATTTACACAAACAGTTTTCTTACCACTGTCAGAAGGCATTGCAGGTGAAGGGTCTTCCAAAGGACACAACTACTGAGATGGTCAGAGCAGGGTACTAAACAGGCAACCGACTGGTTACAGGAAGGACATTTTAACTCCTGACACTGTCTCATAGGAGGAGCAAGGGGATAAATTGCCAGACTGTCACATCTGACCTGTGCTTTGGGGAGAAGGAAGTGGTTGTTAGTTGTATAAACAAGGAATAGTCATCATTTCCTTTAGACAGTCCAGTGAAATCAAACAAGGGAATTGTATCTGGTCCATCGCTCGTTGTCTTCTTACTTTCCAGCAGCACTGGATGCCGCAGGTGCATATATCTGCACTGCACAAGAAGTCAAACTTGTTTTCTTTGCCAGGGCTGGAATATTTCATCGGCAGGTGGGTGTACTATAAGTAACTGATATCTAGGACAATGTAGGAATTGGTAATGGTCAATCATGTTTTTTTTCCACTTTTAAGAAAATGTTAACATTTAATTATCTTTCTGAAAAAATAAAAAACTTTAGATTGGAGTTCTTGATATTACGTATTGAATCCATTGGATGTGAATTCAGCATAAGAAAGACTTCAGTCACACATTTTTCTTTCTGATGTTAAAAATACTGAGCATGATTTTTTTTCTTATGAAATGTTATAGTACCATCAAGAACAATTCTGACACTGCCATCTGTTTCAAGGAAGGGAATGAGAAAGACATAACCTTGTGTTGAGTAAACACTGTAATACAGATAGAAAACAGGCTTAAATCAGAAGACACTGAACTTTTGATCAGTTCTTTCTCAAAACGTTTCAACACCTATCCAACAGTCTTTATCAAATCAGGTGGTTCGCACTTGAGCAATCTCTTCAAATGACCCATGACAGTGATGGGTGGGTCAATGACTTTCATTTGACTTAGAATGCGCTTAGGACAATGGGTCTCCATGTCCTTTAAAAAACAGCAGCACTCCAACTGCAGGTTGCTCAAGTGCAGGCCACCAGAATTGAAAAAAACTCCTAGATAGGTGTTAAAACATTTACGAAAGAACTGAACGAAAGTCTGGTTGCCTCCAATGTAAGCCTGCTTGCTGTTGCTATGACTAGAGTAACTGAGAGTTTGTACAGGCACTGTTATACAGAATCTCCTTTAACATTTAAGACTGGTTTTGTGCCAGGTAGTGGTGTTTGTGTTACCTGGAAATCTGTAACATAAGATTTCCTCATTGATGACAAACTCCAGTGTGGTGTCAGTGTCTTAGGACTGAATTAGCTTGCAACTCTTATGCTCCCCTGTTTAGGCAAGCTAGAATTAAATTTTATTTTTCAATTTTCCCAATTATTGCAATGAATATTCAAAGCAGAATGAAACTAATTACCTGTGAAAATGTTTCACAGGTAATTCTACAGTCAGTGGATGTACTAACACTATCAAGTACTAGGAAATTATGTGCTGAAATAGCTATATATATATATATATATATATATATATATATATATATATATATATATATATTAGGGCTGGGCAACGATTAAAATTTTTGTTGTTGCTTTCTCGCGTGCATATCCACCTTATTTTTGACAGAAACATGGAGGCAGCGAGTTGACGTTTGTTTGGGCGAGACTTCCGCCCGCTCACTTCCTGTCAGTGTTTAGCTATCTGAGAAGCGGCTCATGCGGCTACTTCGTCTCAAATTACTCGTCATTATGACTTCGAGGAAGACCGGGATCATTTGTGTGGTTAGAGGTTGTCATAGTAACGGGTGTAAAAGAAAGGTTTACGTGGAGCAGGAGTGTTTTAATCATCGACAGTGTACAAAAGCTGTGGATACGAGGCGCCCTACTTCATTCACCCTCAGCCGAAGAATGAGGAATCCCTTCGCCTGTGGTTAAAAGCTTAAAATCTGAAGAAACCACCGAAGCGACCGTATGTTTTTTTCATTTTGTGGACAAAAGACCAACATAAGACCACATGATGCCAGAAAAGTGTCTGGGCTGCAAAGTTCCATAAAAAAACAAAACCAGGAGACGTCAAGAGGAGAGGAGACAGGTAAGCTAATGTTTTGATATCCTCTCATAACATCAGTTAAATCCCAATCATTACAAAATTAACTGACCAGCAATCTAATCACAACGAGCCAACGGCCAGTATGTTTCTGAATCAGATAATTCATCAGCCTACCTTCCATAAGATCGCCGCTGCATGACTGAAGGCTTCCCCTGGAGCCGCAGCATCAGAGCGCTCTGAGGTCTCATAGAGCCGATTGATGCAGTCAGAATCCAGCAGCGTGAACGTCGGACTAGTTTTGACTTGAACGGCCATCAGCCTCCATGAATACCAGGTTATCCATGTTGGTATTTATTAACACCGATCCAACTCTTTCACTGCGGAGGTTCGCTTCGGTAAAGTCGCACAGCAGAGCCGTCCGCACCAAGTAACGACACAAAACAGGTTAAAATGTCCTCGTACGTTATATGAGGCCACTTCTTTGTATCATCCACTCACTCATGAATAGTTTGAAGCTGTGGCCCTGACCTGCCACTTCGATTGCTCTGCAAGTTTTGACACTGTTGCCGCGACAGTTGATCATTTCAGTCAAACTAATGTTATTTGGCCGAGGGAAGCGCTGAAACGGAAGTGCGGCACACACAAATGGAAGTTGGACCCGTAGTTACTTCCGCGTTCGAAAATAAGGTGGATAGTGAATGGCAGGGAAAAACAGGCAAAAACACATGGATACTTTGAAACGAGAAGCGACTTCACAGACGGTGTCGATGCAGACCCCCCCCCCCCCCCCCGCTCCGCACAAAACTTGTTCCGTTCACCAACTCACCGCCTCGCCTAAGCAAATTCCTGCGGGAAACACCGCCTTCCGCATTTCGGCTTAGTTTTTTTCCGGCCAGCACCTTTGTTCCTCTGAATCCGAGGCTTGGCTGACAGCGAGGTTATTGGCGCATTATCGCCACCTACTGTTCTGATTCAAACCCCTACACCGCAGCAACAGACCTTCACAAAATAAAAGCATGTGAGCAACATGCGTTAACGCGCGTTAAAGAAAATATCGCCGTTAATAGTCTAATGAGTTAACGCAAAATTAACGCGTTAACTTGCCCAGCCCTAATATATATATATATATATATATATATATATATATATATATATTATATATATATATATATATATATATATATATATATTATAAATAGCTATTTCAGCACCTAATTTCCTAGTACTTGATATTGTTAGTAAATCCACTGACTGTAGAATTACCTGTGAAACGTTTTCACACAGCCAGAAAACTGCTTGTTGTTGTAACCAAATCCTATGGGTTTCTGTGAGAGTAGGGAGTAGCAAGATGGCGGCCAGTGACTTCAGTTTTTCGGGCAAATCAGCAATCCAGTGTATAATAGAGATCAGTGGGTTTTCCCCAGCGAAAAAAACATGGCTGCCGTTGCCCATAGCGTTTTTTTCTCAAGTCTTTCTTAGAACACGCTTAAATCAATGACAAAACTAAAATTTAAAAGTTTGTCTACCTTTCCTGAATGAAGATCATGAAAATAATATACAGTACTATAATTATCAAGTACTGAGAAAGTCATGTGATAAAATAGGCTTTATTGATCTCACATTGGAGAAATTCACATGTCACATCGGCTCAGTAATCAGTAATCATAGAAAGAAGGTGTCAAGTGGGACAAGGTGCATCATATATATACAGTGTGTCCTCGTTATACTATGGATCAAAAAGAAGTAGGTAAGAAAAAGAACAAAAATAAAAATACACAAAGATATAAGGCAGAGGATGTCTTATTCACGGTGACTTATACGCATGTGTATTGACATATATTCGGGTGTGGTAGCAGCAGAAGTCACTTCTTTTAGGATTATTGCACAGTGTATTAAATAGAATTGCACATTAGTTATTGCATGTTGGTTATTACAGTTACAGTTATAGTTACAGTTGTGGTCACAGTTATAATTACAGTTATGGTTACAGTTATAATTACAGTTATTGTTGAAGTTATTTTGCAGCATTGTATAATCTGGTAGCAGCAGGGATGAATGACCTGCGGTAACGCTCCTTTTTACAGACAGGATGTCTGAGTCTGGCACTAAAGGAGCTGCTCAGCTTCTCTACAGTCTGGTGCAGGGGGTGGAAGGTGTTGTCCATGATGGATGTGAGCTTGGACAACACCCTTCTCTCAGCCACATCCTCCACAGAGTCCAGAGTGCAGCCCAGGACAGAAGTGGCCTTCCTCACCAGCTTATTCAGCCTCTTTCTGTCCCTCTCTGTGCTACCAGGGGCCCAGCAGACGACAGCGTAGACGAGGGCTGAGGCCACCACAGAGTCATACAAAGTCTTAAGCAGGGGCCTGCTCACTCCAAAGGACCTCAGCCTCCTGAGGAGGTGGAGGCGGCTCTGGCCCTTCTTATACAGAGCGTCTATGTTATGAGTCCAGTCCAGTTTATTATTGACGTGAACACCCAGTAATTTGAAACTCTCCACAGTTTCTATGTCCTGCCACTGGATGTTCACAGGTGAGTGAGGTGGGGGTCTTCTCCTGAAGTCAATCACCATCTCCTTGGTCTTACTGGTGTTTAAGCACAGATGGTTCTTCTCACACCAGTCCACAAAGTCCATGATGACCGACCGGTACTCCAGCTCGATCCCCTCAGACACACAGCCCACAATGGCCGAGTCATCAGAGAACTTCTGAAGGTGGCAGCTGTCCGTGTTGTAGGTGAAGTCCGAGGTGTAAAGGGTGAAAAGAAACGGAGACAGAACGGTGCCCTGGGGGGCACCGGTGCTGCATAGTGCCACCTCTGACTGACAGCCGTGCAGCCGCACGTACTGAGGGCGGTTAGTGAGGTAGTCCATGGTCCAGTCAGCTAGATGTTTGTCCACCTCAGCGTCCTCCAGCTTCCCCCTCAGCAGCACCGGTCTGATGGTGTTGAAAGCGCTGGAGAAGTCAAAGAACATGACTCTCACAGCGCTCTCAGTGGTCTCCAGGTGGGTGTGCGCCCGCTGCAGCAGGTAGATGATGGCGTCCTCTACTCCGATGTTGGGCTGCTAGGCAAACTGCAGCGGGTCCAGGGTGGGCTGACCACGGTGCACAGGTGTGCTAGGATGAGGCGCTCCATGGTCTTCATCAGGTGGGAGGTCAGAGTAACTGATCTGAAGTGTGCCGGTTCCCTGGCGAGCGGTGTTTTGGGAACCGGTACCACACAGGAGGTCTTCCACAGGGTGGGCACCACCCCCAGGCTGAGGCTCAGGTTATAGACCAGTTCACGCGTGACGTCAGCGCTACATCTGGGTCACGGTGGTTGGCAAAAAACAGTACTGTTCTCGTCTACTACATGACAAAACGGGTGATTTAGAGCGTATTTTTAGTTTGTTTATATTTGGAATCTAAACAATGCCTACGACTTGTTGTGCTCCCGGTTGCACAGAGAGGCATTCCAAATCGTCGGATGTACGTTTCTGTCGTTTACCGAAGAAAAAAGAACGAATAAAGAAATGGAAAATTTTTTTTTTTTTTTTTTTTTTTTTTTTTTTAGTAAAAATAAATTTTTGGAATATGAACAACTTAAATCTATAATTAGAAAAAAATTTAAGCATATTAAAGGTGGTTTACAAATTCCAAGTAATATATTTGAGTTCCTAGATTTAACCCCCCCCCCCCCCCCCCAACTACTGTCTAAATAGATGATTCAATATCTCTTCCTATCACGAAATGGGAAGAGGATCTATCAGCCAACTTTGAACAAGACTTCTGGGCTCAGATATGTCTAAGAACTTTCAAATTGACTAGTAACACCAACTTACAACTAATACAATACAAAATCCTTCACAGAGTACACTACACAGGACAAAGATTATTCAAGATGGGTCTGGCACAATCTAATATCTGTCCACACTGCATAGGCAATCATCCTGATAATTATATTCATGCGTTATGGTTATGCACACCAGTCCAGAGGTTCTGGACACAGATATGTAAGTACTTATCAAAGTGCTTGAGCTGTAAAATTACACCTTCCCCATCAGTTTGCTTGCTTGGTAATTTTGAGGAAAGCCCTCTGGGGAATAAAATAGTTTATATGGTTTTCACTGCACTATGTATCGCAAAGAAAACTATCCTCATGAATTGGAAAAGTAAGGAGAATCTCAGTATCAATCAGTATAGAGATCTTTTGTTGGATCATATTAATCTTGAGACAGCATCTGCATCCACATCTGTTCGATCTCTTTGGGCTCCTTTGATTAGCACTATCACTTAGTGGAATGGGGGGCGGTGGGTTGCTTCCTGCAGGGCGCAGTGGCTGGGTGGATGGGTTCCTGGGACTCTGGGGGCACTTGGAGTGGGGCGCTTGGTGGGTCTGACTCCAGGGTCTGTTGCCCCCATATGGGAGGAGCTTGGGAGGCCTACGGGTGGCCCACAGCACCGCTTGCGGCGCTCTTGGGGAGCTACGCGGGGACGGACGTGGGTTACTGACCTGGTAGCTGTGCTGTCGCTGGGTGGGTCCTGGGTGGGTCTGGGGGCCTGGGGTCCCTGGGGCGCGCGGGGCCTCGGGGGTTCCGGTTCCGGGGGGTGTGCCGCTTGGGGTCTGGGCCGGCGTGCGCCCGGGTGTCCGCCCCTGCACGGGGCATCTGGTGCGCTGGGGGTCCTCAGGGCCTGTTGAGCTGGTAGGGGGGCATGGTCATTAACATCTCAGGGCAGATGCTCTTCCCCTTCTTTGGGTTGGCATTCTGCTAGTGGGGGGAGGGGAGGGAGGGGGAGTAGTGACTTACCCAGCCTGGATGTCTAGTGTCGAATGTATGGTGAGATGTTTGAATGTTAGTGTTGGGGAGGGTTTAAATCTACGGGTGGTGTGGTGTGGGGGGGGGGGGTTGGTGGACGTTCTGGTGGGCTTGTGTCCGGCCCCCTGTCCCGGTCCTGGTCCGTGTCGTCTTCCGGTGCGGGTCTCACCTGGGGGGTGGGGTTTGGGATGGCTCGTGCGGGCTGGCTGGCCAGGGTCCCCCATCTTATTAATTTATTTATTTACTTATATATTATTATTATTATTATTATTAATAAAAAAAAATTTTGGGGGGGGGGGGGGGGGTTAAATACTGTAGGCATGGGGGGTGGGCTGGGGGAGGTAGAGGTGTTGGTCCTGGTGGGTGGTTGGCTGGCGGGCCCTGCGGCCTCTCCCCGGCCCCCGGGCTATGGTGGTGCCGCTGGAGGGGCCCCTTTCTCCGGGTGGGGCTTTCGGGGAGCGGGGGTGCCTATTGGAGTCAGTAGGGGAGCTGGCTCCCTGGGTTGGCTCCCCAGTCCTTTGCTCCCCATCCCCGGACTCCTCCCTCTGCCTGCTCCATCACGCCGCCACACATGTAGGTCCTTGGGGAGAGGGCGTTACTGGAGGTTGCCACCTTTTGGTGACGTCCCACTCCCCAATTTTATCATGCATTTTAGACACTTTCACTCCAAACATTTTCACAACGCACATTCATGTAGGCCACGATATGGGGGGGGTGGGGGGAAGACGTCTGGGGGGGGGGGCTTATGTTGTGTGAGCCTCGCCCCGGGCGGCTCCCTTCACCCCCCTCTCGCATTTAGACATTGAGGGTTCTGGGTAGTTGCTTGGAGGGGGGGCGCTGGCACCAGCTCCCTTCCGGAGGGGGGGTGGGCTGTGCCGTGCACCCCCTTCGGTGCTCCCAGTTTTAAACACACCTGAGATCAACATGCAACAACACAACATCTGAGCGGGCGTAGGGAGGATCGGGGGTCTTTTGCACACCCCCGATCTCCGATCGCGGCACGGAGTCTGGGGCCTGGAAGAGGTGCGGGCCACTGGGTACGGGGTCTTGGCGGGGGGCTGTTGCGGCTAGCCAGCGGCTTACCGGATCTGGGGCTGACGCCTCTGCTCTCCCCAGGAAGGGATGGGGGGCAGGGGTGGCTAGGGTAAGGTCGGGGTGGGAGGGGGTTTATTAGGTATATAGTGGGTGATGGGGGGCTCTGGTCGGATGGCCCGTACGGGTCGTGTCGGCCCCCCCCTCTTTGGGGGGCCTGGTCCGGGGGGCGCCTGGTCCGGGGGCGGGGCCGGGGGTCGGGCACAGGCAGTCGTATTGTTGAATTGTGGTGACCCCCCCCCCACTTGGGATTTTTGGATGTGAATGCTATGTGGGAATTTGTTTGTGTTTTTGTCTTTAACGAGACAAAAACACCAAAATAATCCGTAGTGAACAATATTTTTTTTTTACCTACCGGGCGGGTCTTCCTCTCTGCTGAGGCGCTGTCTGTGTCCGACTCCGCGTTACACAAACATGTGTGAACAACATCCATCCATTTTCTGACCCGCTTAATCCCTCATGGCGTTGCGGGGGCTGCTGGAGCCTTTTTCCTGATATAAAATAATTGTAGCCGTCCAGTGGTTTCATGGCTTTCGTGCTCTCTCGTCTGTACTGGCCTGCGTGTTTATAAGTCAGCTGTATATGTTGCGGTACGGAACACTTGGCAGCATTTCACCGACTCGCTCCGACCCTTCAGGCTTTGCTGTATAAATCTGGCAATCTGATACCATCAACTTACTCTTAAAACGATCTTGTGATACGTTATCTAAAGAAGAAAAATACGTGGAGAACTCGTCAGTTTCTCTGTTTGCGTCTGCCATTGTGTTCGTCTTTTGCCAGTCCGGCGCGCATGCGCGAAAACCCCGGATCAAAAACAATAACAATGAACTGGTCTATAGATGTAGCTGAGGACCTCACAGAGCTCATCTGCACAGGTTCTCAGCAGCCTGGGGGGGATGTCGCTTGGTCCTGCAGCTTTCCTCTGTTTAAGCCTCATCTGCTGCCCTCTCACCTGCATTGGTGTGACTGTGAGGGGGGAGGAAGGCAGGACCGAAGGTGTGAATAGCTCGGGGGTTGATGAGAGTGGCTGCAGGGGGGATGGTAGTTCTCTGGGGGGCTGGTGGTTGGAGACATGCAGAGGGTTGACGGCAGGGAGGGGGCCAGTGTGGGGGGAGTGAAAACGGGTGAAGAATGTGTTCAGTTCATCTGCAAACTTGGTGTCACCGTCTGCAGCCCTGCTGGTCCTCTGCCCGAAGCCGGAGATGTTCTTCAGACCTCTCCACACATCTCTGACGTTGTTCTGCTCCAGCTGCTCCTTCATCTTCTTCCCATAGTCCTTCTTTGCCGCCCTGATCTTCCACTGGAGCTCCCTCTGAACTCTACGCTGCTCCTCTCTGTCCCCTGAGTACAAAGCCCTCTTCTTCTGGTTCAGAAGGACTTTCAGCTCAGGGGTCACCCAGGGGTGGTTGTTTGCAAAGCATCGTAGTCGTCGTGTTGGCACAGTGCTCTCCACACAGAAGTTCATATAGTCAGTGATACGTTCAGTCAGGCTGTTGATGTCATCACCATGACAGCTTTGGAACATGCTCCAGTCTGTGGATCTGAAACATTCCCTCAGTCTCTCAGTGGCCTCATCTGACCAGACTTTCACTGATTTCTTATGTGCTATTGTTCTCCTCACTAGTGAAGTGAAATGGGGGAGCAAGTAGACCAGGTTGTGATCAGAGCATCCGAGTGGGGGGAGGAGGTGTAGGCGTCCTTAACATAGGTGTGACCTCAGGTACAGTTTCTATGCGTTAGACCCTCTTTGTACCAGGTCAAAGAGGTTGCAAGGAATAACAGAGGCACGGTTTCCCATTAAATAGTGTAAAGATGCTGTGTTTCAGTTCTGCTAGGGTTCCTTATCATTATGCATTTGTTATGAGTTGCATTACAACCTTTATTGTTCAATGTGAGCGTCGTGGGTTTTCCTTGTCTGACGCTGCTGGCTCCCCCACCACATGTGATAGGTCTATGATGCCATGTGGGCGGGGAGATCAGGAGCGGGAGGACTAGGACCAGGAAGTGGTGTTCGTGCGTGCGCATGTGTTGTTGTTAGCCGCAAGCTCGGGAGTTGAACACATGCAGTTCTGTTAGAGGCGTGAGCTGTAGCCTCAGGAAATAGCAGCTCATATTTCCAATAAACCCTGTTGACGGTACTTCGGCTGCAGTGTGGGCATCATTACAATATAATTTATTAAATGTACAGGTACCAAGAAACAGAAATCAATGTATTTTATTGTACACAAAAACAAACTAGTTTAAAAGTGAGCACCTATGCCAGTCTGGAATTCTGCTAACTGTGAAGAAAAGTTAAAAACCCAGTTGAATTAAGTAGATTCCTTTGGGAGGGGGGGGGGTGGGGGGACGACTACAAAACACAAACTGAATACAGCTTAGTGTTCCCCAACAAAACCACACTCACTCCAAAACCCTAGTGCATATACTACAAAAAGAAAACAAACTCTCCTCCCACTAATCCCCTTAACTCAATCTGAATAAAACCAGCGCAGGATCCAGGGACAGCATAGGGCCCCAGGTGGGTCGAACCCAGACAGCAGCTGAAGAATACAAATCCTCCCCTGCTTTTACTAACATTAAAAGAGAAAGAAAACAACAAAACAATCTGGAACTGTGGTGAATCGGTAATTAAAAATGGGACCAAACAACCAAAGAAACAGCAAAACAGAACTAAAATTCCAACTGAAACAGTAACAGGTCAGCCTGCACACAAAATAAGTCATGTTAAAAACAGCACTTTAAACATCCAGATAGCCTGCAACTGTCAATTTACCTATAGTCTGGAAAAACCAGTCCACGGTTCTTTGTGTTTGCCTCCAAAAAGGGTTGCCTAAAATAATCAAAAGGAGGGATTAACCAAATCATTCTGCAGCAATCTCACGCTCAATGATATCCATACCTTTACAGGAATCCTCTGCCTCGAATGTGCTTTCCTTACCCATTTGCCCCCTTTTAACTGGAAAGGCTGATTGCCTCTCGTTAACCCCCAGCTGCGCACGATCCCAGCGTCCTCCATATATGGCAGGAGGGAGGGTGTGCAGCACTATGCTCCTGGGACAGAATGCCCCGGCTACATAGGCATAAAAAAGGTCCAGTGTTTAATTTCCCCTTGTACCACACGTGACATACTGGGTGAGCGTGCGGAGGGTGGAACGAAGGGGGGCGTGGTTGAAGTCCCCTGTGATCAGTATGAGAGCGCGGGGGTGCTGTGTTTGCAGTTTGTTTACTGCGCCGTGAATCCGCTCACACGCAGCTGCGGCATCCGCAGATAGGTATGTAGGCACAGACATAGACATAATATAAGAGTAGACGCGTCATTGGGCGGGTTCTGCCTATGCTGCGATGCGTCAGAGCGTCCGCCATCTTAAATGTGGCAAATCTGCAGTTACTCAGTCACTTAAACAGTATCAGAGGGACTTTAATCTCTGAATATACTTTGTATTCGTAGTATTTCTTTTTTGTAATATTACAAGTTTTTTCGTATCCCTTTAGCTTTATTCTCCTGAATTTATTCTCCTAAAGAATAAAAATAATTAAAATAATCTAACCTGGCCCTATTACTCCAGGAGTGAAATAATTCTGCAAACTGTGATTATTCTGGAAATGTTCCCCCTTAATTCTCATAATATGATGGTTTCATCATAACATTATCACTTTTGTGTTTGTTAGTTTATTTTTACTTTAGGACTTTTTTTCTCATATTATTAATTTTACCTCTTCAATACTCACCCAAAAAGTCTGTTCCTAAAGGTTCACATGTGACACGGTTTTATGAAATAATGAAGACCACAATGTTTAGATTTAACAAATTGATCCTTATATTCATAACACATAAACACACACACACACACACACACACACATATATATATATATATATATATATATATGTGTGTGTATTTATTGCAGCACAGGAATGAGGCATCTTCTCTTATCCACGTTCACAATAACAGAACTCAACTTTTTTCTGCCACATACAATATGGCGGTGACGTTGACGTGCGAACCTGCGCCCTATGACGCGTCTACGTATATATGTCTGTGGGCACAGAGCAAGATCACGTGGCCAAACTCTCGCGGCAAGTAATAAGGTCTCAAACTCATTGACAGGATTTCAACATCCGAGCAGCATATCTGCTGCTCCACATGCGCATGCATTGCGTTACACCATCGCTCATTCACAAACATTACCTTACATCGCAAGCATTTGGTGTTTTGAAAAATACATGAATTTACAGTTACTGTAAACTGTTCTGCTGCAGAATAATTAAGGTGAGTATGTTGTTTTCAGGTAAAAAAGTTTTGTTTGAATTAAGAAAACAATAGGCGACATAGTTGTGCTATTTTTACTTAGTTTTTTTTATTAAAAAGGTTTACTTCGTTGAAATACTGCAGTGCTTCATGTAAAGTTTCCTCGAGCTTAAGGATGTTCTCCCTCGAGGATTTTCAGGTAGGGAGCAGAATTCTTTGGTTCCATGGATTACAGCAATTCTAGGTCCTGAAGTAGAAAACGACACCACCACCAGGTTTGTCAGAGGTTGATGTAACGCAGGGGTGTCAAACATACGGCCCGCGGGCCGGTTACGGCCCGCCAAACAATTTAGTCCGGCCCGGTGGCTAAATGCATTATTATTATTCAACAATTTTTTTTCAGTGTCCTGTCTGGCAATGTGACAATAAGAATTGTTGTCTTGATGCCAAAAAGAGCTCATCAGATTTCACTTTCACAAGTGGAGCAGTACGGCTTTTGCCATAGTGCTCTGCTTGATTCATGAATGTGAATAGTTTTATTATGATTCATGCGGGGAATATCTCAAATGATATGGACACTACAATGGGAAAGTAAGAGAGGAAAGGAAGAACAAGAAAAAAAAAGAAAAGGTGAAAGAGGAGATAAAAGGAAGAAAATGATAAAACAATTATTGAAAAAAACATGTACTTCGTTTAATTGAAAATCTACAGTTCCTATATTGTCCACGAGGGGCGCTGTGTTTTAATCAGCAGATGGTAGCACTGAGCTTCAGATGTGGAAAATTGATTTTAAATCATTTCTTAATTTTTATCTGTTTGATGTATTTTGTCATACAGGACAGTGTTTTTACACTGCATGAAAAGTGAGATTTTCGTCCCCGTAAACTACCGCAGATCTCCCTCATTTTCGGCAGTTAACGACAATTTGCAACCCGCGCTTGTTGCCGTTTTCAGTGCCACAAATTGTCGGAACCGGACTCTGACGTATGTGGAGAGCGATCAGCTGTACTAATGGCCCTAATTAGCATATGAATGCAGCGAACCCGCGCGGCTGGCCAGGTCTGGCTTGAATAACCTACTCAGTATTGGCTGAAACCACTATTTTTAAATAAGTAAAATCGCTCCTGATTGGCAGCAAAACCACACGTGGCCAGGCCAGGCTTGAACGTTCTTACTGAGTATTGGATGGAACCACTTCTTTCAAACAAGTAAAATCACTCCTGATTGGTTGGCAGATCCCCAATAACTTATTTACATATATATATATTTATATATATTTATTATATATATATTTATTTATTTATTCATTCATATTATGCTGTATATTCATGTTATCCTATGTAGGCTACTACACTATTATTAGGCTACCATCAAGGACATGAATGAATTTATACAGGAAATGAACATTTGCCAGGAAGATGTTTATGCAAAGAAAGAGCTTTATTAAAACAAACAACTATATACAACGCGAGGATCCAAAAATTACAACCCCGTGAACTGTCCGTTTGCCTCCTCGGGGTTGTAGGTAACTGCTGGCGGCGTTCTTTCTGAGGCAGGTCCGATGTGCAGACGCCTACTGTGCGTGGCTCTGTACTTCGGCGTCGCCTCTAACCGGGACTGCAGCTTCACACAGAGTTCAGAGAGATCCGGTGTTGTGCGCAATTCTGTTCCCCCGTGAAAATCTGTTTCCCTGTGTCGGGAATGCGCTTTGCAGCCGTTTTCCCGGCGCTTCTAATTGATTTCTCGGTAAAACAACTCATATAATCATGTCATGGTTGTAACAGTCAGTTTAATCGGCAGTTGTTTACAAAATTGTAGCATAAAAATAAACAAACTATGTCTTCTTACGCTGTATTGTGTTATAAATGGCAAGATAAACGGTCTTTTTCCAACTTTTGTCACTTGACAAAACCTGACAAATAAAAGTAAGCCATAAAACACTATTCCAGCACCTACTGTGTATTTATGATTTTACATTGCTGAAAGAGGAGGATGGGATGGCTGATAGCAGGACACAAACAAATGGCTGTTTCTCAATTCACGAGAATGAGAGCGCGTTCTCGTGAATTGAGAAACAGCCTAAGACTTCCTGAAAACACAAGAGTGTAGACTTCCCAGTACATCCCTTTGTAATATAAAATATGACAGTTTACTGGATTAAGGAAATTTCTAGTATACTACATCCCATCACACATAATTTTTGATAATTTAGAAACATTTGCTCTTTATTTCCCAAAGTTTTCGGGAGATGTCTGAAAGACCGTTTATTTTTATTTTACAATTTTGTAAACAGCTGCCGATTAAACTGAATGTTACAACCTTGACATGATTATAGGATTTGTTTTACCGAGAAATCAACTAGAAGCGCCGGGAAAACGGCTGCAAAGCGCGCTCCCGACACGGGGGAAACAGAATTGCGCACAACACCCGGCCTACGAAATGGCGGCGGCCGTCCAATCCATCCAGAGACCACGCCAACAACGCCATCTTCTTCGCCAGGCTGGAAAATAATTAAATGAGAGTGGTATGAATAAAAATCAAACGCAAGTCACAATAACATTAAACAAGGAAGGAGAAGCAGTAAAAACAAGTCACTTACAGACAATGTCGTCTTTATCAACATCGTGTCAATCTGGAATTGCAGACATGGCTCCGAGCAAATAGGAGGTCACCGCCTCGCTCCGGTTCATAGCGCCTGCAATTTGTCTTCGAGTTGTGAAGACGGCATACTGCTTCCTGTAAATGAAAATACACTTTAATAAAGCTTGTTCTTTTGCAAGGCTACTAGGCTAATCTTAGATTTGGTTGTAGGCTAGGCTACTTTTAGCTTAGCTAGCAGTCACCGAACATATTCTTACCTAAGCTTGGGATTCTGCACCCGTCTTCTCTTCTTGGAGTTAGTCTCTCCCGCACAGTTGTTCGACTGCAGAGCCGCCAACTTGTCCTCTATGGACAGCAACCTGGAGTTTACCGAATTCTGCAGTTAAGTGAACCGCTAATTCATATCGGCACTATTAGCTGACGAGACGGTCCACTTCTTCTTCTTCTTCTTCTTCTTTCGGTTTTTATGGCGGTTGGCAACTAACTTTAATGATGCATTACCGCCACCAACTGGACTGGAGTGTGGTACTGGAGTCTAACCTTCCCTAATAGGTTGCAAACAAATAAAACAAACACACAAACAAACATAACGAAACAAACCAATCAAAACAAACCAAACAAAAAGATCATACTAAATTATTTTTATTAGTCCTGTATTCCTCAGGAAGCCAATTACGTAGTTTACACTCATTTCCCCTGTGTTTTTTTTTGCAGAATTTCTTATAAGTTTAGCCTCATCTGTTCTCCTTGTAATTGTAAGACTAGTCTTTGTCTTTCTTCCTGATATTTATTACAGTGTACAATAACATGCTCTATAGTCTCTGGACTACCACAGAATTCAGTTGCCATCAGCATGCTTCTTCATTATTAACAAAGTTTTATTTAGACGTGTGTGTCCATACCTCATTCTAGAAAATACATCCTCCTCCTCCTTGCTTCTGTTTGTATTTCTGCTCTTTCCCACTTTATTCTGAATGTTATAGAACTGTCTTCCAGTCTGCCCACCGTCCCATAATGTTTGCCATTTACCCTTAACTATGTTTTTGACCATACTTTTAATTTCTTCTTTGCTGTAGTGCACTTCAACATCTATATTAGAATGTCTAGCTGCTTGCTTAGCACTTTTATCTGCTAACTCGTTTCCTACTACTCCTATATGAGCTGGTACAATACCAGAGTTATATTAATTCCTAACTTTATTAGATTATTTGCAGCTTGCAGTATATCATACACAATGTCTTGCCTTGATTTTGACTGAAATGTTTTAATACTGATTAAAGCTGAGCTGGAATCTGAAGCAATTACTGCCTTCCTTGGCCTATTGTCCTCCACCCAAAGCAAAGCTAGCCACACAGCAATCAATTCCGCTGTGTAAACTGCTAAATCATCACTCATTCTTTTTCCAACTTTAATGTTTAATTTTGGAATGACATAAGCAACACCCATTCTTTTATCAGTTAGTTTAGATGCATCTGTATATATAGTTAAATCCTCACTATACCTCTCCATTAAAGTGGGACTTATTTTTAGTTCATTAAACCCCATTTCATTTACTTTAACCTGAATGACCCAACCAAAACTTCTGACTTGAACATTTCCACGCTCTTGGCATTGCTTCAGTACCGACTGACTCATATGAGACAGTCCACTGATAGCAATCAGCAGTTTCTTCTCGTCAGTCTGCGGACTGGCTGAAAGTTGTAGATCGCGTCCAAGAGGAGTTGAAGGGGAGTTGAATGCGAGACATGGGTAAACTCCCCCTGCAACCCTGATTTGCATTTGTTTAGCTCACAGCATTTTCATTTACATGTTAAAGCCTCCCCTAGAATTAGGAGGAGGGGGGGTGATGGGGGGACCACGCCAAGCAAGGCCCACGTCAATTTCTGACAATTCACGGCAGTTTTCGGTGTTGCCTGCAAATTACCGTGAACAGCCGTTAACCTGAACTTCCACGACAATCTACAGTGCCGCATAGTGACGAAAATCACACTTTTCATGCAGTGTTAAGTTCCAAAAAATCTGACAAAATTTTTTCAACATTGTACAATCACTGTGATCAGTTCTTATGCATAATGCACAAGTAAATGTTTAACTGAGTAAAAGTATTGTTGAAATTGCACATATTTTTCTTAAAAATGCTGAGGTTATTCATAATATATTGTGTAAAAGTGAAATTCATTTAATATACAAAAATCAACAAGTCCACTTTTATTAGTTCTATTTAATCTTGCAATGAGTTAACTCGTGTGGCCCTCTTGAGATCAGATTAAGCTGAATGCGGCCTCTAAACCAAAATGAGTTTGACACCCCTGATGTAACGGATCCAACACCTTTAAAAGAATTTCCACAGAATCCACTTTTTAAGCACATGTGGTCCAAGATCAATTTCCCCTATGGGAACAATAAAGTATAATCTAAATCTAAAAGAATTCTCCAAAGGTTCTGGGTAAAGATGTTTTATTTTCAGAGGAGAAATGTGTCTCTAGGGTGTTTTCCTTCATGAGGTATCGGATTAAAACAACCTCAGGTTTGTTTCCCCCACCCTGGTGCGGTTCGGTTGGGTAAATGTGAACACTGCACCGGTTGGAAGAGGTGGTCTCGGTTCGGGTCCAACTGATCTCTATTATACACTGGAGTGCTAATTTGCCCGAAAAACTTAAGTCACTGGCCGCCATCTTGCTACTCACTATTCTCACAGAATCCCACAGGATTTGGTTGCAACAACAAGCAGTTGTCTGGCTGCATGAAAACGTTTCACAGGTAATTCTACAGTCAGTGGATGTACTAACACTATCAACTACTAGGAAATTATTAGCTGAAATATTTTACATGTTATTCATATTAAATATATATAGGGCCTATATATATATATAATATTATCTATATCTATATATATATTAGATATATATATATAATATAATATATTATATATATATCTATATATACTGTATGTACTGTCTATACATATACATCTATTCATATATAATAGCTCTCATAGATATCTTCTACTATATCTATATGTGTATATATATATGTGTGTGTATATGACTATATAATGTCATACATATATGTACATATATGGTTTTGTATATTGCTTAGTTATATTCTTTATAAGCTGTTTATTATCTATATATATATCTAATCTATCTACTACTCTCTATCTATCCTATCTATCTACTCATATATCTCTAATATATATAAATAACTAAATTGCCTAATATTTCAGCACATGACTTTCTCAGTACTTGATAGTTTTAGTACATAACATAAAAGTATATGGCATTTGACATTTTAAAAGTTTTAAGCCCCCCCTGAACATGAGAAGATCCTTGTTATTCGATGCTGTAGCGTACATATCCCGTATTACTGGGGAAAAACAGGGAGTACCAATATGCAGCTGGTGGCTTCAAAGGGACTCGTTCTAACAGCGGGCGATTAGCACTCCAGTGTATAATAGAGACCAGTGGTCCAAACCCCCTCTAGAGCGCCTCCTTCAAGGTGTGAAAGTGAGCTAAAGTCGTTCTGACACAACTCTAGCAGTATACCACAAGCTTGAGCCAAACGACTTTCCGTAGCCAGGTTTGCATTGCATTGTGGGATGCAGTAACGTAAACAAAATCTGTCATTTACAGATCCTGTGATTAGCCGGTCAAGTCAGGTGACTGTTAATCCTAGAAATGGGTTGTAGCTGATGTCATAGACATCATAAACGTAGACGCCTCGTTGGGCGGGTTCTGCCTATGCTGTGGATGCGTCAGAGCGTCCGCCATGTTGAATGTGGCAAATCTGCAGTTAGACTGAGTCACTTAAACAGTATCAGAGGGAGTTTAATCTCAGAATATACTTTATATTCGTAATATTTTTATTCTTGTAATATTAGGAGTTTATTTTCGTATCACTTTGGCTTCATTCTCACAACTTTATTCTCGTAAAGAATAAAAAATTAAAAGAATCTAACCTGGCCCTATTACTCATGGGGCCCGTTCTTCATACGTCGCTTAAAACATCTGAGATCAAATGACACATCCAAGATGATATCATCCGGCTAATCATGATCCGGCTAATTGGGTTCTTCCAACACACCTGTTGTTTACGATTAGCATGGCTGGATTGAGTTATCTGAGACAACTGCGCGTTCATGCATTTGTTTAAAAGGGGAAATGTATCGATAGTAGAAACAATGATCAGCAACGCTGCTATTGGCTGTTCAGCATGGACAAAGAACGCCCACAGTTTTTCTCCCAAGCAGAGCAAGAGCTTTTAATGGAAGGTTATGCTGAATTTGAGTCATTAATTAAAACGACAGGGGACACCTCAAAGTCTGCTAAAGCCAGGAGAGAGGGCTGGCAAAAGCAGCAGACAAATTAATGCGTAAATACTGTCCATGGTAGATGTTTCTATCACTTTCTACAGTATGTATTTTTGCATTTCCCCCCTGGGATCATTAAAGTATGTCTGAGTCTGAGTCTGATTTTAGTAATTTCATATTTACTTTGTTCTTTTATGTCCGAGCCTCCACTGGAGCCACTAGAACATGGGGACAAGTAAAAGTGAAATACAAGAATATTCTACAAAATGGTAGCCTTTAATTATTATACTGTATTTTAAAAAGCAACTTTTTTAAAATAAAAAAGTTGAATATTCTAGGAATCCAGCTTCAGTGAGATGTATGTCCACGTGTCTCTCAGTATTTCCTGTAGTTTATCTCTGCTGTCACAGTATCTCAGTTTAGTAACAGGTTTAAAATGAAGGAGTTTGACAATGAGAAAGCAAACTTGTTATTTTATTATTTTGAGCTAAATGTCTGATTACTGCAAATTGAAAAATACAGAAAAATTTTATTTTATTTTGGTTCAAACAAACACCATAAAGGATCAAATCAAAAATGTATGTCCCCAAAATTTAAATCAGGTTTAAAATGGACCCAAACGCATTAAAGGAAAGCAGTTTTACAACAGATCAATATGCAGTAATTCAATTAAGCATTTGACTACATGTTATTCATTGATAAAACCCACAAGCATCCATAGAATAGAAGCTCAAATATATGTCTACAATTTAAGTGGTTGTGTAAAACATTTTAAAATGACAAAAAGCACAGAATACAACCTTAAAAGCAAAAACATGTACATTGAAATTTTCACACAGGGAATAAAATCAATTATTTGCCGCTTTTAGGTGACACATAATTGATTTTATATAAAAATATAACGTGTTAAAAAACATATCTAGGAAAGGAGTCAACTTAAATCTCATAGTTTAATGTTAACAACTGTATAACGTAATGTTGTACCAGATTTAGTATATAATATAATCCAAGCAATGGGATTATGTCAAATGTGTCACTTTATTTACAGATTGACTTAATGCAGCATCAATTTATAGCCCTGCCATTTTAAAGTTACACAATCAGTACTTTTTTTGGTTTATGTGCTATTTTGAAAATACATAACAAGATTCCATGCTTTAAAAAACACCAAGAAACATACAGCCTTTTAGCTTTTAATAAAAAAAAAAAGAATTCCTGCTTGCATCTCGCTAAACTTCTAAGCATCTGGTTAACTTTTAATTTTTACTTATTCGTACTTATAAGGTGTGATTAAACCCAATCTATGAACTGAGCCACTCTCCTTCACTTATTTCAGTTACTTTTTGAATTCAATGATCTCTGCTGTGGTTCCTGTGAAATGTGAAAGCCAAATCCCAGCATGTAGCGGCTCAGTGAATACGGCCTTTTCTCTGTGGAGGAGAATCATCACAGCTCCAAAGACGCTGTAGAAAGATAGAATCCCTGCACTGTGATCCAGGTACACCCCAACTCTGGAGGAAACTGGACCTGGGATGGAGATGTGATCTCCGTCACTGTAAAATGTGTAACCTGTTTTACTGCAGCTTAAAGCCCAAGAGTTCTCATTTAAACCAAAAGAACTGTCGTCTGTGTTCCCTACTCTTTCTATATCCCTGTAAGCAACTGCTATTTCGACTGATCTCCCTCTCCACTCCACCTCCCAGTAATAACGTCCAGTCAGACGTGATCTACTCAGGACCTGCCGTCTTCTGGTGAATCTGTCTTCATCATCCCAATAATATTGGTTATAATATTGGTTTTCGTTAGTCATTGTAACTTTTCTGTTACCTTTAGATAATTTCAGATATTTGTGTGCTGTGTCAGGATCCAGTGTGAGTTTCCGTGAATATTTGAAGAAGTCCTCTCTTGTTGCCGGTTCGTGTTTGGACAGTAAGGCATCAACTTTCATAACCGGATCCACTTTCATGGCTGCATCCATCTTTGTGGATGCGTCCACTTTAGTGACTGGCAACGTCTTTTTTGTCTGTTCCTGATTCAGGAAGTCATTTAGTTTCTCCCTGAGCTCTGACACAGCTGCTGTCACATCCTCAAAGTTTCTCAGAGGACGAATATTGATGCTGGATGAGTGTGTAGACTCACTGAGTGCAGACAGTGAGGGGTAGTTGAGGAGAAACTGGTTGTGATCCTCTGTGACTGAGAGCTGCTTCAGCTCAGCGTCTTTCCTCTTCAGCTCAGTGATCTCCTGCTCCAGCTTCTCCTGAAGCTCTTTGACTGGACTCACTTCAGTTTCCTGCTGGGATCTGATCTGCTGCTTCACATTAGAGCTTCTTTCCTGGATCAGACGAATCATCTCAGAGAAGATCTTCTCATTGTCCTCCACTGCTTTATCAGCAGAGACATTGATGGCCTCCACCTCCTGCTGAAGCAGCTTCACATCTTTCTCTTGGTCCTGGATTCTCTGCTGGATTTGTTGTCGTCTCACCTGGAGCTCCTTCTGTTTCTCAGTCCTTTCTGCTGCAGCTGGGACTGTTTTATGGCCTTTATGTTCATTCATTAAGCAGAGATAACAGATACACTGCTGATCAGTACGACAGAAGATCTTCATCACCTCATCATGACGAGAGCAGATGTTCTCCTGGAGGCTCTTGGATGGATCCACCAGTTTGTGCTTCTTCAGTCCAGGGACATCATGGTGAGGTTGGAGGTGATTCTCACAGTATGAAACCAAGCAAACCAGACAGGACTTGACAGCTTTCATCTTCCTCCCCTTGCAGACATCACATGCCACATCTTCAGGTCCAGCATAGCAGAGATCAGCAGGAGCAGCTTGGAGTCCAGTCTTCTTCAGATCCTCCACCAACTCTGCTAACATGGTGTTTTTCATCAAAACAGGCCTCGGTTTGAACGTCTGTCTACACTGAGGGCAGCTATGGCGTTGTTTCTTGTCCTTATCATCCCAAAAGTTTCCAATACAGTTCATGCAGTAATTGTGTCCACAAGGGATAGTCACCGGAGTCTTTAGGAGATCCAGACAGATGGAGCAGGAGAATTTCACAGAATCCATCTGATATCCTTGCTCTGCCATTTCTTCGGCGGACAGCTGCTGAATGATAGGTTTCCTTTCCTCTGAAGCCAATAACTCATTGCTTCACAAGTCTGTAAGGTTTCAGTTCTCTGAAAGGGGAGTAACCAGGTAGAGTAAATATGTTTTATCAGAGCTAGGAAATAATTAACCCTCCTCCCTTTTCTCAGAGAACTGGGAGGAGCAGCTTTTCCAGGAAATCTTTGGTTTGCCATACCTCGTCAGCTTTATCTGGTATGATTATATGCAGGCTTTTGATGGTCTTTCTGTGTCATTTTAGTTTTATAATTTTAATATTCATGTTTTGTGAGAAGTCAATTGATCAAAGAATCACTTTTCTGATGTGTAACTTCTATTCTGTTGTATCTAACATATAATTTATGAGAGCTATTTGTCTTATTTATCTTATCATATTTTTCTTTATCTTTTTGAGAGTCAGATACAGAAATGTTGAGAGTGCAACTCTTTTTATACTCTCATTTTATAAAGCTCTTGAAGACTGCTCACATGCTACACTTTTATAACAGGGTAAAAACTTTTTTTGCAGGCTTATAAAAGCTATCTGTCGAAGTTGTTCTTGCTTTGCACTCTCAGGAAAATACAGCCTTTCTTACAGTCATTTTCTTATTTAAAAATATAACGTGTTATGCCATTACGCAATGGCGTTCTTCGAGAGCTTCTTCCTGGAGCTCTCGAAGAGAGACAGTCTGCCCTGGACATGCCAGCCAGGCATGGGGCTTCATGGGGCCCCCAAAGACCCACAAGCCAGCAAAGGGGAGAAATCTCTCTTCATCTGGAGGTCTCGACTGGGTTCGGAGGTCTGCCGACTAGAATCAGAGCTAAGTTTGCAGTCTAACTTCTGCGCAACCAGCCGCTGAAGTAAAGAATGTCAAAACCAGCCTTGTTTCTTCCTCTTAGATGTTGCAGGAAGCTGATTCCAGACAACATGGAGCGGCAAAAAGCTGACACAGGACTCTGTATCCCAAGCTGAGAGCAAAAGCCGGTCTGGAGTCGCCGCCGCAGGGCCTCGGACTGGCCTACCCCGACCATGTTTTGGCTAGCTCATAGCCACAGAGCTGCATGTCTGCTGCTGAAATGACCAACGTTTTCCCTGGAACACTGCTGTGTGTGTGTATACATATGTGTGTGTAGTTGTATCAACATCTGCATGCCTTGATTCAAATGAATTTAATTCAGTCTTATTTAAGTAGTTTTTGACAATATTTATTGTCATGAAACAAGGAGCTGAACATCCATTACTACTTTACTGAGTAAAAGTAGGATGTCATATACAAAAGAAAACTAAGCATAACATTAAAATTGTGCATGCTCTAGAGTTTCTGACTTAAAAAAAACAAATGGAGGAAAGCTGGATTTCCATTTTGTTTCCCATCTGGATTCAACTGTCTCAAACTATTGAACGATTTAAATCCTGAACACATTTAATAACTGAACAGTTTGAAGAATCAGTTTTTTCTTTTGCTTTCAGTGAGAGAAGTGAGCTCTTGCTTGTCCTGCTAGGACTTTAAACCTTGGATTAATATATATATATATATATATATATATATATATATATATATATATATATATATATATATATATATATATATATATATATATATATATATATATATATATATATATATATATATATATATGGTGGACCTGCAGCGGATGCTGCGGAACCTTTTCCCAGTGGGCAGCAGGGAGAACAGTCCGTGGTGGGGGTGTGAGGGGTCTCTGATGATGGATATGCAACGTTGGGATGAAATGTTCTTAATGGAGGGGAGAGGACTGGCACTGGTCACTGCAATAAACCTGAAGAGGCGACCTGTGATTTCTGCAAGGGGAGGAAGTTGTCAAATCATGATGATCCTTTCTGAACAAAACACAACATGAGAATGATTCGAAATGCAAAGACAAATGTAGGCAAAGAAACTCAGAAACATGACTAAAACGAACTTAACGTTGTTAAAGTTCTAAACATACACAAACCTCTGATGGACAAATGCTCTCAACAACTTTCATACAAATTCTCTCCAGACCAGCCAGTACTAGCTTGAATTTCTTACCCCCCTTGGGTTTTGCAGAACATGCTTTATTAAGCAAAAGGAAATTTATTAAAAAGCATCAATTCCAGGGTCCATGATATGGGGCAAAACATTTTTCCTCTTTGCGTCTTTACGGAACAGATCTAGAAAAAATCTGGAAATATAAAAATCTGATTGAATATCAACACTTGATACATTCTCTTAATATCTTCATCAGATCGGCGATTATGAAAAATGTGAGTGTCCACAGTTTACAATAGTTTGAAAGACAAAAAGCCTTCTTGATGCTCTGGTTGTCAAGGGATAATTAACTGGTTGTCCTGTCTGTTGACATTATTTGTCAGCTTTCCTTCAACAGGCTGAGATGAATTTCCCTCTCTGTTAGCCTAAAATTCCTTAATGAACCTAACCTGCTAGTTATCATTGATACCAGAATGTAGGGGGTTCTCAAATGCTCTGTTAACTGCACTTAGCAAAACACAATACAGGGTTATTTATCTAAAAGGAAACTCTACAAAGAATGCCAGGGGGACTCATAATCATAAGATATAATTACTGAAAAACTGAATCTAGATAATTGAGCTAACTGAGCTAGTAACTCAAAAATATTGTCTCAAAAGAAACTCAATGTTTTGGCGCACAGTGCTTACCATACCTTCAAATGGATGTATGTGCTACGAATGAGAGGGGAAAAACGGAGCAAAACAATCATGTTTGTGATGTTGACCAGGCTCCGAAAGGGCTCAAAGAGGACACAAACTGAAGGAGATCTGAAACAGCATTCTGAACAGTCCTTCACTACACAGGAAAACGGACATTGGACTCCACAACACAACAATGGTGCATCCAATGTGGAACTGTTGCTGTCAATTTAGACAGTAGAAACAGAAAGAAAAGTCAACTAGACCATCAGAGCAGATGAGCGATGGTCAAACTATTGGTTAAAGGATCAAGTGCATTATGCAGCTTTTGAGAAAGCTTGTGAAGGACCAAACCAATCAGTCTATTATGAACCCAAGACCTTGTTTGTTATGATTCTGGCCTGTCTGCCTGCTCTGCTCTCCCTGTGAGCAATCAAGTTCAGCTGCTGCAGTGCAATCAGCAGCATGCCTCTCAGCTGCTCGCAAGCAGTTATAAGTCAGCCTGTGGCAGGCAGACAGGGCCAGATAATTGCAAGCCGACAAGCCAGCAGTATCCAGCACTTCACGTACCTGACCAAGTTTTTGACCACGCCATCGCCTCACGGATTTTCCCTTTTTGCCTAGCCCTCGTCGGAATTCTCTGCCTTTTGGACAACGACCCTGTTTCTGCCCCATGACTTCTGCCTCTTGCCAAGTCCCCTGAATATTAAGCCTGAGTGAGGCTTCCAGGACCTCAAGCCTGCTTCTGTGCTCCACGTCACTATCTGTTAAAGGAGCAGTCTGCTCTGCTAAAACTGCCGACCCCTGCTGAAGGAAGGACGCTGAAAAGGTTAGTGGCTTTTTTGACTTCATGCATCTCCTTATTGAACTTCAAGCCACTAACCTACGTCTCCCTTCATAGTTATCCCTGGTCCTCGGCGGATGCACTCCTGAAGTCCAGAGTTCATAATAAACTGTTTAAGTCCTACTTCTGTGTTTCTGGCTGAAAATTTTGGGTCTTCTGTCTAGTTCATTACATTGTTAAGATTAGAGCTCATTCCTGTTCCAATTACCACGGCCGTCTCACCGGGTTCAAAGATTTGGCAGCAAAGGAGAAACGAATTATCAGAGACAAACATTAAAATGGTCTCTCTCTGTCTCTCTCCGAGGTCGGTCGTGTCTTTTCTCTCTCTGCAGCTTTTACCCCCCCCCCCCCCCCGCCCCTCTCCTGCTTTGCTTTGCTATGTCTTGTCTTCTGAGCACTTTCTTCATATCAACCGAACTCTGAAAAACATGGATCTGGTAAGCTGGTCTCTCAATACTATTGATACATTTTTTTCGACGGGTAGGCAACGGAAGGGGGACCCGTCCGGTCCTGATTTGACTTATTTTGTGAGATACACCCTAAATTCCTGGAGGAAAACGGTGTGTCTTTCGACCTTGTCATTCCTGGACGTTTGAAATTTTCACATTGGATTAAGGATACTGGGATCTCTACTTATTGTTTTTTGTGGATTTTTGAAGTATCGGCAAATACAGCAGATGTCGGAGCCATTTGGCCTTGATCAGGCTGCCGGCTGCATGACGCGCTCACTGTGGCTGTGAATGGACAAACCTGGCAGGTGAATGGAGCGAAGCCGAAAAGCTGCCTGTGTTGGAACGCAGACTGACTTTGGGGTTGAACTCAAGGGGAGATGGGATAAAATCTGGGAGTGAAGCGCGAAAAAGCCCAATAATTTGGAAAATTGGATTTATGTGGAGCCAGCAAAAGACTTAAAAGCTGACAGGAAAGGCAGTGCAGCTTGTCTCATAACAAATAACATATTTGGATTCCCTCCCTATCTACTCCTGGATTGTTATGACGGAGAGTGCCCAGAAAAGCCCCCGGCTGCCCCCCTCCCCCGCTGACACCTGAGGATGCTTCTCTGAACTGTGGGCCGGCTGATAACATCAAGGACAATGGTCTCTTGAGAGTGTTCACGGAGAAAAACACTTTCGCCCATACACACACGCATAACTGATACTCATAAAACTGATGAATTACACACACGCGACAGGTCTCAAATGTTTACCTTCTGCATACATGTTGTCTTGTGTTTATTTGTGCTTTTGTGCTATGAGGGTTTTTTTGTGTCGGTTGTTTGTCTCTTTATAGGTGAGAGCATAAATAGGCAAACATCTGTCTCTTTTTTTTCTCTCTCCCCTCTTTCCCCCATGTTATTGCTCTTTCTTCGAGAGTTTCAAGGCAGCGCCTGTAAACTCCGTTTAGGCGGGGTCTGGGCAGTTTGGAGGAACGTGGCCTTGACAGCTGCGCTTTTTAGCAGCGGCTGGCTGGCTGCGTTCCTTGGCAACGCAAGGCCTCAGTCAATCGTTCCCCCCAAATGTTTGTTTGTTAAGTGTATGTGATGGACGGTTGTACTGGAACTGACTTTTCGATTGCAATGCAAATTGTAATTGACAAATAAAATTTGATTGATTGATTGATTGAAAATATGCATATTAATTACATTTGGAATTCCAAAGGAGACATAAACTTGTATTACCATATCACTGTATTTATTATATTTACCCTACATCCTACCCCATGGTGCTGCAAGCGTTTTGTCTGCTTTAAACTACCCAAAAACACCTCAAGGAATCCCAGGGGGTGGAGTAACACCCATGCAGACATCCAGTCTCCACAAACGCATCTGCTCTCTGACACTCCAGCCATTACTTGTAATGGCGTACCGCGAGCGAGCTATTTTTAGAACGTGACGTCATATCACGTGGTACAGGTAGGGCAAATATGCGTTTTCCTCCACTCTTTCGCTGTACGTTACCCTTGGTTTTACTCAGTAAAACTACCGCTTTTTCTAAGTCTAAGACGTCTCCTAACCATGGTTTTTAAACATTGTTGTTATGGAACGTGCAAAAATGACTCGAGGTACGCTGATAGGCCACATATGAAAAATGTTAAAGCCGCAAGCGGCGTCGATCGGCCCTCGCAGCCAAGCTCCGCTCCGGCCTATTGGCCACCGCTGCGGTGCCGGCCGGCCGGCAGGGTTCGCCCATCGCTGCGGTGCCGGCCGCCCCCTGGGTTTGTGCCGGCCGGCCAGTTGGCCGGCGAGGTTTGCGCACCGCCGGCCACCCCCCACCGCAGTTGCTGTCACGCATTCGTGTGAATCGCCCGGTGGACGGGCGATTCACACAAACTTGTTCGGCAGCGCTCCCCCATGACTCACAACAAATCTGGAGCAGATCGGTCGATGCAGCGAGGAGATACAGCCGTTGGATAATGATAATGCATTTGGCGACCGGACTAAATTGTTCGGCGGGCCAGACAATTTATACCGATTCCTGGACGGTGACTACAAACAGAAAAAAACGGCCGGTGACGTCATGAACGCCGAGCAGGAGAAAAACATTGACTTACTGTTCTATCAACTCGGCCCGTTTTCCAGTCTTTCTAAGCCCTCGACACTCAAGCCATCGTTTGAGCTGAACGTTGGTATGTTGTTCCACAGTTTCACCAGTAAAATGGGCGCCTGGACATCCTCTTGTGGTAGTTTAACAGCTGAAAAGTCAGTCATATCGTTGTATCTGTTGCATGTGTAATGGCTGGTTGCTACGTGTGCTCTTACACCGTTTGTCCTACCTTAGCGGCAAGGGGCGTTGCTCATGAGATGGTGACGTCACGTGCGCGGTACGCCATTAATAGACCTGGTGTGTTTCTGGGAGGTTAACTAAGATAACATTGAGAACCATGAGAAAGCTTCAAACCGTAAACCACTCAGAAAGTATCCCTCCATACAACCCAGGTGTTTGCTCATGTCTGGCCTCTGCAGAGCTTGAAAGAATTCATTGTTTTCGAGTGGGTCATGAAAACCCCCACCTTCTGTAAACTCCAAAACACAGTTTAGGGATCAAAAGGTAACTCTTCGTGTTTTCCATAAAATCGCCTGATTAATATAACTAATCATATATTTCCATAACAACCTTCTGGAGTATTTTTGAGTAAGCTGATATCTTAAAGGCATACTATGCAACATTTTTCAGTTAATTAATGTGTTCCATACCATTTTGGATGATAAAATGAGCCATTTCAGGTCGAACAAAGATTTTCTCGGCCGCCCTGGTGGTCTGTGGGGGAAATACCGTACTTGCAATTGCAAGAGCCCTCGGCCCGCACCCACAGGCTCAGAAGTCTCGTGCAAGACAGCGAGAGTCGGTCTTGCACGAGAGTCGGTCTTGCCGTATTGCTTTACGGCGAGAACTCCATGTGTTTTTGCCCTGCCATTCACTATATGCACGCACGAAAGCAACAACAAAGAACCGTGCGTTAACGTCAAATAAACATGCAAGCATATCGAGTTTTTTTATTATTATTTTTATTATTTTTTTTAATGTTGGCGAGGCGGTAGCGTGAGTTTGGCGAGGCGGCCGCCACGCCAAGATAGCGCTGCAGGAAACCGTGATGTTCATACTTCCACTGTGTTAGTCATTGTTTGTACTGCCGTTTTTTCCACTTTTCGTTGCGTTCGCCTGTCTGCTAAGCTCAAAACAACGGCGCCTGGCTTGACGGAGAAACCAGAACAGCTGAGCATCTTTATGACAGTGCACTTTTACTTTCGCCCTCTGGGGGGAGCCTCGCTGGAAAATCAACCCCGGTTGCATAGTATACCTTTAACTCTAATCACTGTTATGTTTTTGAATGAAAACCACTGTTTCATAAGTAATGATTAATATTTTTTTTTTTACATTAAGATAAGATAAGATAAGCTTTATTGATCTCACAGTGGAGAAATTCACTTGTCACACATCGGCTTATTAAACACAGGCAAGGCAAGGCAAATGTATATGTATAGCACAATTCAGTACAGAGACAATGCAAAGTGCTTTACATGATTAAAATATAGGAAAATAAAACAGAATAAAAGCAAGTAGGAATAAAATGTGGAAACAAAATAGAACATTAAAAACAGTTGGACTAAAAAAAGTTTAAACTAGTGAACGTTCGGTAGAACAGTTTAACTAGAGCAGTCGAAGGCAATCATAAACAAATATGTTTTTAATCTTGATTTAAAGGAACTCAGGCTTTCTGCACTTTTACCATTGGGACCTTTACAAACTCTTGGGAGTTTGTTCCAGATCAGTGGAGCATAGGAACTAAATGCTGCTTCTCTGTGTCTGGTTTTGGTTCTGGTTCTGCAGAGCAGGCTGGAGCCAGAAGACCTAAATGGTCTGGATGTTTGATGCACTGATAAGTCTGTGATGTATTTAGGTGCTAAGCCATTCAGGGATTTATAGACTAACAGAAGAATTTTATAGTCTATTCTCTGAGATACAGGGAGCCAGTGTAATGACTTTAGAACTGGGGTGATGTTCTCTACTTTCTTGGTCTTAGTGAGGATGCGGGCAGCAGCGTTCTGGATCAGCTGCTGCTGTCTGATCCACTTAATAGGCAGACCTGTGAAAACACTGTTGCAGTAATCAATTTGACTAAAGATGAATGCATGGATTAGTTTTCCTAGATCATACTGAGACATTAGTCCTTTAACACTGGAAATGTTCTTCAAAAGCCGACCTTTTGACTGTCTTTAGATACTTTTGGAGGTTCAGGTCTGAGTCCATCACTACACCCAGATTTTGGGCCTGATCAGTGGTTCCTAGCTGAAGCAGCTGAAGCTGTTTGCTAACTTTTGATCTCTCCTCTATTGGTCCAAAGATTATTACTTCAGTTTTGTTTTTATTCAATTGGAGAAAATTTTGGCACATCCATGCATTGATTTCTTCTAGGCATTTACTCAGTGCCTGAACTGGTTCATAGTCACCTGGTGAAATGGTGATGTAAAGCTGTGTGTCGTTTGCATAGTTATGGTAGCTGATGTTGCTGTTTTTTATTATCTGAGCAAGAGGGAGCATGTAGATATTGAAGAGGAGGGGACCCAGAATAGACCCTTGGGGGAACCCCACATGTGACTTTTGGCATCTCTGATGTAAAGTTACCTACTGATACAAAAAATTCCCTGTTCTTTAAGTAGGATTTAAACCAGTAGAGAGCTGTACCAGAAAGGCCGACCCAGTTCTCCAGGCGTTCTAACAGAATGGAGTGATCGACAGTATCGGATGCTGCACTGAGGTCCAATAAAACCAGCACGGTGGTTCTTCCACAGTCTGTATTTATATGGGTGTCATTAAACACCTTGATAAGGGCGGTCTCTGTACTGTGGTGAGCATGGAAACCTGACTGGAAAATGTCAAAGCGGCTGGTCGTTGTTAAGAAGGTGTTTAATTGTTGAAACACAGCTTTTTCAATAATCTTACTGATAAAAGGGAGATTTGAGATGTGCCTGTAGTTCTGGAGTAGTAGTTTGTCTAAATTGTTCTTTTTCAGCAGTGGTTTGATAATTGCTGTTTTTAGGGACTGGGGGAAAGCACCTGACAGAAGGGACGTGTTTATTATCTGAGTCAAATCAGACGCTATGACAGGCAAAACTTTCTTAAAGAAAGCTGTGGGGAGAACATCAAGGCAGCAAGAGGAGGAACTTAGATGCTAAATGATATGCTCTAAGATTTTGTAGTTTATTTGGCTGAATTGGGACATTTTATCAGGATAAGTCCCAGTTGCATACAGTTTTGGTTCTGGAGTTGATATGGATGTATAGACTGATCCTCTAATGTTTAAGATTTTCTCATTAAAGAAGTTAGCAAATTCGTTGCAGGCCCTGGTGGAGTGGAGTTCAGAAGTCATGGACACAGGAGAATTTGTTAACCTGTCGACTGTGGCAAATAAGACACGAGCATTATTAATGTTTTTCTTGATGATCTCAGAGAAGAAAGATTCCCTTGCATTTTTCAATTGTAAGATATATCTGTAAAGTCTCTCTTTATAGATGTCATTGTGAACCTGCAGTCTGTTCTTTCTCCACCTGCGTTCAGCTTTTCGACACTCCCTTTTTTCGCTTCTAACTGCTGGAGCATTTCTCCACAGAAATTTTTTCCTCCCGGAAAAAACTTTCACTTTAACTGGAGCAACGCAGTCAAAGTTATCTACTAGCTCATCTACTCAGTTGCAGCCCGTGGTTAAAGTAGCAGAGTAAGCTTGAATAAAAGTTTCCGAGGCATTGTCCTTAAAGGTGCGTTTTCTTACGATGTCCCTTTGGCTAAATGAGTCACTGGAAAATATGCATTCAAAGGTAACAGAAAAGTGATCAGATAGGGCAACATCAGTTACATTGACTTTAGAAATCTTCAGACCTTTAGTAATGATCAAGTCTAATATGTGTCCCTGTTTGTGTGTTGGCTGTTTAACATGCTGAGTTAAACCAAAGTTTCTAAGTGTGTCACACAGTTCTTTTGCACTTCTGTCTTTAGGGTTGTCAACATGAAAGTTGAAGTCTCCCACAATAATTAAACAGTCATTATCAACGCATATCACAGACAGGAGGTCACTAAAATCCTTAAAAAAGTTTGATATGGACTTAGGAGGAGGTCTTGAGCACAGCAATGTTCCGTGATACGTAGTGGAGGAGGATCTGGGCCTCTATGGCCTTTGGAGGATGCTGGTTTAGTCCCAGAGCTGCGGTTGTCAGAATGGCTATGTGGAGATGATGTCAGCTGTAGACCAATCTTAAAGACTTTGTTCATGTTATGAGAAAATTCCAGAAAAGGAACATCTGGGCTTTGTGGAGAAGAAGGGGAGGCAGGTGCAGTCTGGACCGGTGTTAGTGACGATGGAGGTTTTTGGTCCTCTCTTTATCCTGCTGAGATCTGGGATGAATCCTCCTGTAGTTCTGACATAGCCTCTTTCAGGCCATCTATATCTGGGCTTGTTCAGGTTGTACTGGGCTTACCATTTGTTTTGGCACTGGTTGAGCTTTGTTTTGGAACAAAGCTGATGGTGCATGGTTCACAGAACAGAAGATGTTTGAAATCAGCTGTTAGCGCCTGACCTATTTAGAGAGAACCCATCTCTGTTGAACAGATGTCTCCTCTCCCAAAAGATGTTAAAGTTGTCTATGAAGGTTACAGTTGTTTGTTTGCATGTTTTTTTCAGCCATTTGTTTAGCATCAGAACTCTGGAAAAAATCTCATCTCCACACTTAATGGGCACATGAGGGCCGCTGAGAAACACCTTGACATTAAGGCCACCAATTAGATTTAGCAGACAAATGTAATACTCTTTCAATACTTCTGATTTTCTCCGGGTGGCGTCGCCCAGGGCCTCAGCTTGTATGATGAGTTTTTCCAGGGTCGGGCGTTCTTTCAAGATCCTTGGAAGGATGTCTGGTATATCAGACACCAGGCCACAGTTGAAAGGATTATAAATCAACACCTCTGTGTTTGTCTTGTTACAGAAATATTTAATCACACTTACAGATCCATTGCATAATATCAGGGTCCTTGGCCCTGTGGCATGTTTTTTCTCTGGTAGCTTAGAGCGAAGATTGTTGACATACCTTTGATTGTTGTCATGATCCTCCTGGTTCACATCTTGGAGCAGGGGGAATCTGTTTAGAAATGGAATTCCAACATTTCCAGCAGGTTTACTCCAATCATTTGTTATGAGAACAGCCCACTGTTGTTTCACTTGTCTTGGGCCACTTCTCTGTGGTATTGGCCAGTTTTGTTGGTCCTTTGGTCTTGCACCCAGAGTGGTCCAGGGATTCTCATTTTCCTCAGGGAACTGTTTGTTCAATGAGTTGCTGGGCTGGTGGTCACTGTTCGGAATCACAGGCAGGGTAGTTTTATTTCCATACGCGCTGTTTACATCATAATTCACTTCAAGTCAGCAGATTTTCAGTTCCATAACAGCTATCTTCTGTAGAAGCGTGTCAAAGTTCTCTGTGGTGAAGGTAGGCATCTTTTGAAAATCAAAATCAAAAATAAATAAAATAAAATAAATAAATCCAACTTTCTGTAGTTTTGGCTAAGATAAAAAGGAGATAAAAAGTAAAAGGCAGAAAAATGCAAGCAAGCAGGGAGCAGAGAAAAAAGCATCAGAGCAGGCAGAGAGGCCTGCTCAGACCTCTCCGAGCAGGCCTCCTCACACCTCTCCGAGCAGGCCTCCAAGGTGCTAAAAGGACGAAAAGGAGCATTAGGTATATAGAGTGTGTCCACATATATACAGTTTATCAAAAAAAAAAATACAAAGGAAATAAAGCAGAGATTTAGGATGACTTATGTACATTCAGGTGACTTATATACAAATGGATTGACATTGTACATTAAAGTGGTACCAGGTAAAGAGCAACAGTGAGATAGTGAGATAATTATACAGCTGAAGTCTCTTATTAAACAGGATTCTTGCACAGGTTATTGCACAGGGTATTAAATAGTAATTGCACATTAGTTATTACAGTTATAGTGCAGCATTGTAAAGTCTGATGGCAGCAGGGATGAATGACCTGCGGTAGCGCTCCTTTTTACAGAGAGGATGTCTAAGTCTGCCACTGAAGGAGCTGCTCAGCTCCTCTACAGTCTGGTGCAGGGGGTGAAAGGTGTTGTCCATGATGGATGTGAGCTTGGACAGCACCCTCCTCTCAGCTACTTCCTCCACCGAGTGCAGCCCAGGACAGAAGTGGCCTTCCTCACCAGCTTATTCAGCCTCTTTCTGTCCCGCTCTGTGCTGCCTGGAGCCCAGCAGACGACAGCGGGCTGAGGCCACCACAGAGTCATAAAAAGTTTTTAGCAGGGGCCTGCTCACTCCAAAGGACCTCAGCCTCCTCAGGAGGTGGAGGTGGCTCTGGCCCTTCTTGTATAGAGCATCGGTGTTATGAGTCCAGTCCAGTTTATTGTTAATGTGAACACCCAGGTATTTGAAACTCTCCACAGTTTCTATGTCCTGCCCCTGGATGTTCACAGGTGAGTGAGGTGGGGGTCTTCTCCTGAGGTCGATCACCATTTCCTTGGTCTTACTGGTGTTTAAACACAGGTGGTTCTTCTTACACGAGTCCACAAAGTCCATGATGACCAACCGGTACTCCAGCTCGTTCCCCCTCAGGCACACAGCCCACAATGGCCGAGTCATCAGAGAACTTCTGAAGGTGGCAGCTGTCCGTGTTGTAAGTAAAGTCCGAGGTGTAAAGGGTGAAAAGAAACAGAGACAGAACGGTGCCCTGGGGGCCCCTGGTGCTGCAGAGTGCCACCTCTGACTGACAGTTGTGCAGCCGCACGTACTGAGGGCGGTTAGTGAGGTAGTCAATGGTCCAGTCAGCTAGATGTTCGTCCACCCCAGCGTCCACCAGCTTCCCCCTCAGCAGCACCGGTCTGATGGTGTTGAAAGCGCTGGAGAAATCAAAGAACATGCCTCTCACAGCTCTTCCAGTGGTCTACAGGTGGGTGAGCGCCCGCTGCAGCAGGTAGATGATGGCGTCCTCTACTCCGATGTTGGGCCGGTAGGCAAACTGCAGCGGGTCCAGAGTGGGGCTCACCACGGTGCATAGGTGAGCTAGGATGAGGCACTCCATCATGTTCAAAGTTACACAGTGTGTGCAAAACCTGCTGAATGATTTAAATTATTCAAAGTACTAAAAGTGACGTTTATAAAGTTCTGAGAGAATTACATTTTCTCACATTTATGGCTCATGTTTTCTGCTTCGTTTTGATTTCTGTTTCAGCTTCAGCTATCCCTGCTGAGTCACGATAGTGTTGCCCTCCAGTAGACTCCACAAGTTCAGGCGTGCTGAGACCTTGCATTTCGCATTCACATTTTTGTATGCAGTTAATGTTATCTGATGGACAAAGTTGATATCAAACATGTTTATGCAGAGACCTTTTGGAGGCCGGTCAACATATTGAGTTTTTGAAGATACTGACATATTTTCAGATGAAAGAGACAATATTATAGTTAAAATGGCATGGATTTGTTGAGGCCACAACTAATTCTGAGAGTAAATATATTTACAAAAGTACACCGTAATAGTAATATGCTTATTGAAATCTTACCTTAACAGATCCTGTTTTTAAGGATCTTTTATTTATATCTTTATTTCCATGCTATTTTCCTAGTCCATGTTAATACCATAAGGCTTGATGTTAATGATGTTAATAATATCATCTTTATTGTCATTGAAACATACATTACAACAAAATTTGTTCTCTGCTTTTAACCCATCACCCTTGGGGAGCAGTGGGCTGCCATGTGCGGCCGGGGAGCAATCTGGGGTTAAGGGTCTTGCATAGGGACCCAGAGTGTTCTTTTTTTTTTTGCTGGAGGAAAAACTTGACCGTTGTGTGACCTGGTTGCAAGCCAATGAATAGGCCAAATAAAATGTAAGCCTGACATGCTTTTGTCAGTGCTCGAATCATTCCTTTCAACTATTTTCCTATTATCAGCTGTCTGGGCTGATATTCACTGGACAATACCCAACAGACTGAGAGTTATTTATTAAACATTAAATAACTTAAACAGTGCGTAATAGCACAACAATTGGCGTCATTGTGTGGGCGTTCGTAAACACAGCTTACACTGCACACCACAATTCTGAAGTGAAAAGGAGTTAGATGCTCAAATATCTAACCTAAGATCCTCTGCATATTCATCTAATAAGACATTTTAAGAGCTTATTTTGTGTTGTGTAGAACAGATATCTCGTCCATTGAAATGCTGGAGATAGGCACCAGCACCCCTCGCGACCCCATGAGGGATAAAGCGAGTAAGAAAATGGATAGATGCATGGATGGATAGAACAGATATGTTTCTAAATTTAACTCCAAGTTAATTTGGAGTGTTACCTTGCCTGTGCAAAAAGGGGAGTGCTCATAAAGCTAAATTCCCTATTTCCCTAAAAAAGAAAGGTGAGAAGCATAAGCTTAAAATGCTAGTAATTCCTAAAGAAAGGTCAAGCAGTAGCTACAGAGCTAGTAATTCCTAAAGGCTCAGCCTTGATGCTATCACTGAAGACTATACAGTACTATTTAATACAAAATGTATAAAGTGACAGCTAAAACTATTGATAGAGGTTTTCTGAATAGAAGTGAATCTGTAAGTACCTGAATCCAAGCACCTGTGGGTGTTTGTGAGAGTGTAGAGAGAAGCAGAACTCCAGGGACCCCCAGAGCAAAGGTGCCCAAGAGGGGCCAAGAAAGGGATAGCCGCCTCCCCCATCCCAGGGAATAGCAGAGATGAGCCCCAGGAAATCCCCCAACAGCCACAATGCCGAAGCATGGCCGAAAAAAAAAGAACTCAGTATGTGTCTGTCAATAATCAAATGGCTGCACAACAGCTATCTGCAGTTAAATGCAAATAAGACTGAAACCCCCTGATGAATGAAGTGGTTTAATCAGGCTGTATTTTGCTTCTTTAGCTTCTACTGTGGAATGTAGCATCAGAAATGTGGGTGTTATCTTTGACCGTTCCTTGTATCTTAACAATGTAAAACACTTGTTCCTAACTGCTTTAATTAATCATTTAAGAAACATATCTAAGCTTAGATCATTTATGTCATGGGTGGAACTGAACGCTCTTATTTTTTTCTCAGTTACAGTCTGAAACAGTCTTTTTACTTGTCTAAACAAAACCTACTTGGCTCGCCCTCTGACTCTGTAAAAAGCTGCAGTGAGGCTGTTCACAAAGACTGGCAGAGGAGCACGCATAACTCCTGTTCTGGCTTCCCTACACTTGAGATCTAAATTTGAAATTTTGGTGATTTTTAGGGCATGTCACATAATGTATTAATCCTGAATACATTCTAGACCTTCTGTAACCTCTAACTCCATCTAGGACTCTGAGAACTTCAAGTCTAATGGTGTTACTGGTACAACAGACCTCTTTAAAAATCTGTGGACACTGAGCTTTTCAGGCAGTAGTTCTGAGGCATTGGAAGGCTCTGCCACTGTCCCAAAGACTAATGAGAATCAAATAAAGCTATTTTTGAAGCTCTTAATTTAATGTGTTTTCCATTTTTAAATAATTTAAATACTGTAAAACAATGGATGAAATCTGATCTGGAAATTTCCTTATATCTCTTTCCTTGTTGCTTCTCTAAAATAATTGCAGTCAAAAGCCATTGGAGATCATCCGCCCCTCCCAACATCAACTGCAGCGAAACTCCTCCCTCCAATTCAACACAAAGTTTAGCTCTGCTGCTGCTCTTCCTGGCTCTCCTTTTTCAGATGTCTAGCAGCTTTGGGAGTGGTGTTATCACCGTTCTGATAATAAAAACTGCTGCAGATCAGTGAGTAACAAACTGGTGTTTGGATTCTTATTGGACATATCTATAGGAGTAGAAATTTGAGAATTCCGATGTTTATGACAAGTAAAATGGCTCAGAGAGGAAGTCGGATGGATTCACAAAGATTTTCCTGCTCCATCTGTTTGAATCTACTGAAGGATCCAGTGACTATTCCCTGTGGACACAGCTACTGTATGAGCTGTATTAAAGGCTTCTGGGATGGAGAGGATCAGAGGAGAAGCTACAGCTGCCCTCAGTGCAGGAAAAAGTTCACACCGAAGCCTGTTCTGGAGAAAAACATTATGTTATCAGACTTAGTGGAAGATCTGAAGAAGACTGGACTCCAAGCTGTTCCTGCTGATCTCTGCTATGCTGGACCTGAAGATGTGGCCTGTGATGTCTGCACTGGAATTAAGATGAAGGCTGCTAAGACCTGTCTGGTTTGCTTGGCCTCTTATTGTTATAATCACCTCCAACCTCACCATGACGTCCCTGGTCTGAAGAAACACAAGCTGGTGGACCCCTCCAAGAACCTCCAGGAGAACATCTGCTCTATTCATGATGAGGTGATGAAAATCTTCTGTCGTACTGATCAGCACTGTATCTGTTATCTCTGCACTATGGATGAACATAAAGACCATGAAACAGTCCCAGCTGCAGCAGAAAGGACTGAGAAGCAGAAGGAGCTCCAGGTGAGACGACAACAAATCCAGCAGAGAATCCAGGACCAAGAGAAAGATGTGAAGCTGCTTCAACAGGAGTTGGAGACCTTCATTCTCTCTGCTGATAAAGCAGTGGAGGACAGTGAGAAGATCTTCACTGAGATGATCCGTCTGATCCAGAAAAGAAGCTCTGATGTGAAGCAGCAGATCAGATCCCAGCAGGAAACTGAAGTGAGTCGAGTCAAAGAGCTTCAGGAGAAGCTGGAGCAGGAGATCACTGAGCTGAAGAGGAAAGACGCTGAGCTGGAGCAGCTCTCAGACACAGAGGATCACAACCAGTTTCTCCTCAACTACCCCTCACTGTCAGCACTCAGTGGGTCTACACACTCATCCAGCATCAATATTCGTCCTCTGAGATACTTTGAGGATGTGACAGCAGCTGTGTCAGAGCTCAGGGACATAATACAGGACATCATGAGAGATGCATGGACAAACATCTCAGAAAAAGTCATTAAAGTGGATGTTTTACTGTTAGAACCAGAACCAACGACTAGAGCTGAATTCTTAAACTATTCACAGGAAATCACTCTGGATTCAAACACAGCAAACTGTTATCTTGTATTATCTGAGGGGAACAAAAAAGTAACATTTATGGAACAACAGTCTTATTCTGATCATCCAGACAGATTCACCGATTGGCTTCAGGTTCTGAGTAGAGAGAGTCTGACCGGACGTTGCTACTGGGAGGTGAAATGGAGAGGAGAAGGAGTTTATGTAGCAGTTTCATATAAGAACATCAGCAGAGCAGGAGGATTAAAGGAATGCTCATTTGGATTCAATGAAAAATCTTGGTCATTATATTGTGACACAGACTGTTATGAATTTTGGCACAACAACATAAAAACTACATTATCAGGTCCAGTTTCCTCCAGAATAGGAGTGTATCTGGATCACAGAGCAGGTATTCTGTCTTTCTACAGCGTCTCTGACACCATGACTCTCCTCCACAGAGTCCAGACCACATTCACTCAGCCTCTATATGCTGGTGTTAAACTTTATATGCCTGTCGTTTATTCTGGCGGAATCTCTGCAGAGGTTGTTAAACTGAAATAATTGGAATTGATTTAAGCTCCAGTTGGTTAAAATTTGTAATTTAGTTTATGTTTCTATAGTCATCATCATTATTGCTGAGAGATCATTATGTGATTTATTTTACTGCTCAGAGATCAGCTGTTGTTATGGAGCTACTTTGTCTTCTTTTTTATTGTTTTGTTGATGTTGGGGTTTATTAGGGTGCTGTCCCCTCGGGTTTCTGTTCAGACATGGAGGCTATCACTACTCAGGAGGATTTCTATTCATCTAATCTAACAACATTGACATTTATTGCTTTGTCAGATGTTTTTGTAAAACTCCATATGCAGATGAGATGATAGAAACTGTAAATATTAAAAGTGGTGGACAAAGTAGAGTTTCATTATTTGAGTCAAAGTACAGATCAAGCTGATAAATAACACTCCAATAATGGTAAGAAAAGCTCTGTCAAATTATTATTGTTGTTATTATTTATAATTTTTTTGTAAAGAAAACGTTGTGTTTATTTATTTGGAGGTAACTAAATACAACTTTGTTTCTAAAGGGATGTTTAATGTACAAGCTTCAAAATGCTTTATAAGAAAAACATAAACAATCTATATTAGAAATATCATCTTTCTCTCAGATTCAAGTAGGGACTCCAACTGGTCCACTCCAAAGTATTACTATTACTTATACTCAATTCTATTAAATTTTAAATAATAAAGCACCAATTCGCAACACATGTCATCTCTTTTTTTCTCTATCTCTTTCAGAAAAGAGAGAACAGAGAAAAAAAAATGAAAACTTATCAATAAAATAATAAAATAACATTATTTTTAAAGTATCTGAGGGTTTGCTTTGAAACATACTCATGTGTCATTGTAAAGTTTTGTAACAATGGTTTTCAGTTGAGTGTAATTGAGAATAATTGGTGGGAGTTTTTAAAATGACATCCCTTATCCCATGCAGCCGTACACCCATCTGGAATAATCCTGACGTCCTACAAAAAAACTAACATGACAAACCTTCCATACTGGAAGAATAAAGGTATTGAATACCTGGAACATATATTTGAAGAAACTGAGTTTATCACATTTGATACATTAAATTTACAATATGGTATTAATAAAAATAAATTCTTAGAATATCAACAAATAAAATCTATAGTAAAAAATAAACTCAAACTCATTAAATGTTGTTTACAAATTCCAATAAATTTATTACAGTTCCTGGATCTAAATCTCCCCCAAACCTACTGTCTAAAATACACAGGGCATTGTCTAGACTAGAGGATTCAATATCTCTTCCTATTATGAAATGGGAAGAGGATTTATCAGTCAGCTTTGAACAAAACTCCTGGGCTCAGATATGTCTAAGAACTTTAAAAATGACTAGAAGCTTGATTTCCCACTAATAGAGTACAAAATTCTTCACAGAGTACACTATACTGGTAAAAGGTTATTCAGGATGGATTTCATCAATAATAAAACCTAAACATTTATATTGAAATACTACTGATGGAAAAGCCTTGAAAAGGAAGTATAATGGGCTGCAACAATTGTGAATTGTCCATTATCTTAAAATTAGAAAACAGCATTGCTTTAGATTTATGAACATTTAAAACAAGCTATAAATCAGTAAATTAGACTGAGCCAAACCGAAACCTGCTAGTAGCTTTTCAAAAGCACGTTTTACTGTGGTGGCAGCACAATACAAAACAGTATCATCAGCATAAAAATGAAAATTGGCATATGGCACTTTTTTGTCTAAACTGTTAATATAGGTTAAAAATAAGGGGACGTAGGACAGAACCTTGTGGAGCACTCTTGGATACTAGAAGATAAGGGGAAGAAAGACCCTCCACCAGCACACATTGTGACCTACCTGACAGGTAGATGTCAAACGGTTTCATTTTATTTCGAGAGAGACCGATCTCAAGGAGCCTTTTTAAAATGATTTCACAATCGACTGTTTTAAGGACTTTAGACAAGTCAATGAAAAGTTCTGCACAGTGTTGCTTATTATCTACAGAACCAATTAAATCATTTAATACTTTTAAAGTTACTGTGCTAGTGCTATGCAATGCTCTAAACCCAGACTGGAGATCAGTTAATACACTATTTGAAGTTACAAAGTCTTTCAGTTGTACACTGACTGAGGACTCAAGTACCTTTGCCAAAACAGAGAACTTGGAAATGGACTTATAATTATTCAAATTAGTCTCCACCTTTATGAAGGGGAAGCAGCCTTCCAGACCAGAGGGATTCAACCTGAACTGAGAGAAAAAAGGAAAATATAAGTCAAAGTTGATAAATAAAATTAGCATCTGTTTTTTTAGAAAAACAATTCCAGATGATCTGGTCCTGCAGTTGTTTTTTTTTTTTTTTTTTTTTACAATCCAAGCTTTTAATTGCATTATGAACCTTGGAAACATCTAGATATGAGAAATTAAATTGATGTATTGAAGTTGAATGATTAATGGATGTGACAGAAGAGACACAACTATGCCAAAATCACATGTCCGCACAGCACACTGCTCAATTAAACCTTTCTGGGACAATTATGCTTCAACTGATTTAGTCCAAATTTGTTGCAGTTATAGTCAAGATGTGGATCTATAAAGTCAGAGGCTTCTCCTATATTTTTAAAACGGTTTCCATGTAGTTTTGCAGTATTTATTTTGGAAAAAAAACCCCACCCCTCTACAGCACTATATAACCAGCCTTCAATTCAATCATCGGTGCCAGATCGTTTTGTGCCACCTCGGTGAGAACATCCAGCATATCTCGATTGTTTATCTGCCTGCCTGTTTGTCCCATGACTGTAAATAAAAATAATATTCTGAATTCACTTTGGCCTCACACCACTCGGACATGTGAGCATGGGCCGCTGATTGCAAGGCTAAATGTTGTGCAAATACTGTGTGGGATGATTATTGTCTAGGATAGACTGTCTCTGTTTTGTCTCATGCCAAGGCCACTGTGTAGTATTAGGGAGAGCCAAAAGCGAGACAGGGCAGAGACAGGGCAGATGCAGACTGCAGTGGGACCGTGGGGTGTGATTACTTTCCATCTATGTGATCTCTGCTCTGCTTCTTAATAAAAGTGCTGGAACTTCATCACCGCCATCTCTTCATTTAGTAAAGATGGAAATGCAATTATTATTGTTTAGAATTCCCATAACATTTGGCAACAACAAACAGAATCTCCGACCGATGAGCCGGGGAGTCTGAGGACAGGAGCAGTTTGGCCGTCCCGAGAAGTTTTCCGGCCTCTAGTACCCCTAAGGTTGAAGGGACGTTGAGGAGCTCCTGGTCTTGTCTGCTCTGGGGTCTCTGGGGAGTCGGCGCGAAGATCCAAACCTTTCTTTCATGAGATGGTAAGGGGATTATTTTCCAGCTCTCAAAAAAAATGCAATTGCTCAAAAACGCTTGCAAGCTTTAAAATTTTAATACCAATTTAGAATATCGCAAGAAATTTCAAAATAAAACCGTAAACCTAAAAGGTAGTAATAAATAAAAGCTGGTAGAAATCATTAATAGGGGGTTTTCACTGACGTCACTGGCCAACTTCCGGTCCGCCATATTGGGTGGTTCACTTCCTTATCTCTAGTTGTCGTACACGTATTATCGTATCGCGAATGGATAAGTACGCCAGCGGGCTAGAGCGACCAGATAAGGACGTATACCTGAGGAAATGTTCCGTGATCGACCATATGGACCCGTATGCCCTCCACGGTGCCTTGTTTAGCCGTAATCCAGATGCATTACCTGGTGTTCGGTGAAAACCCTCTGCACACTCTTGAGGAAATGAGAGCTTACAAGGGTCTAGAGGCTCACAACTGTGGGAGAATTACTTAACTATTAACCTTTTAAAAAGAAAGAAAGACTCAGAGAAAATGGCGTTCCTTTGTCTTAACAACGAGAATTCGTCTTTATTATGCCTAGAAACGTACAGACGGGTTTCCGGAGCGAATTCTGACATTCAAATACAATGGTCGTCACTTTAAAGGCTCATAATGTGTGTGCGTTAAACACAAGTGTCTGTGTGTCTCCATTGGTGTGTGTGCGTTACACGCTATTGACGTCAATTGGCAACAGGGCTTAAGTTCTGGGAAGTGTTTATCACAAAAAGTACAACAACAGAGCGATTAATTCCACTACTTGACATATCTTGGAACAGTCCTATTGAATAACCGGGTCCAGGTGTTTCCTCTTAACCCCATCGGCGAGAGCCAGGGAAAAAAGGTCAAAATGACCCTAACTCCCATAAATCCTCCCTTGGCACGTTATAGCGTGACATATCTAGAAGACCTCTTCATTGAAAATCTGACTCCACACTGATCAAGTCTAGCTGTGATAATAACAAACATGTAAAAAAGATCTAATTTCTTACACAACCAATGGATAACATACTAATGTAATCATGGTGTTTACACAAGTGCTGATATAAAATGTCATGTAATAAGTGCAGATTACAATCAATAACATATTTCCAATAATAGAGAGAGAGAGAGTGTCAGAGAGAGACAGAGAGAGAGACAGAGAGAGTCAGAGAGAGACAGAGAGACAGTCACGTATGCAAAACAGTCATTGCTTTTGCAATAACATCTTTCCAATTAGATATGAAAGTGAAAAACCCCCGATAATTGTCACTTATTTATGTGTCATTCTCGGGGAAAAAGTCTTTCATGGACCTCTTATACCTCTGAGCATCCGCCGTTATCATCGGTCACCTGACCGACGGCATCAATTGGAAGTCAGCCATGCTACTCGCAATGACATCCAGCACTTGTCATATAAAAAGAGTACATAAGCATGATATAATAACAAAACATCATAATACAAACAACAAACAACATATGTAAATTATCTTGCTAATAATATTGATACGCAGGATTAAAAACGAAATGGATGTTAGAATCTAATGTTATGATAGTATAAACTAACCTAACCGGCCGCCTGTGCTACCTTATCTATCAAAGCTTCATTGTATTGTATTTTGTTTATTTATTTATTGAGTAACTTAAACAAGGTTAATAGGGTTAGTCATCTTCAGCTCGTGTGCTTGGCTTGAATGAGTTCCTGGACATGTAGCAAAACAAAAAGAGTTCATCCCGATCACGGGGCTCCTTTCCATGTGGCATGAGTCTGTAGCACACGCATGAGTCCATGGACGTGTCCAGGCGGCCGGGGATCAGCCCTTCGGATGGCTGCTGCCTGATGTCATCCATCTATACATTGTCCCCACAATCCACCTTTTCAAAACAGGCACAACACAACACACAATTAGAAAGAATACAATCAGCGTTATCACCAAAATTATTCCTGTTTTTGCAGCCATTGCTCCCCATTCTCCTAAAATTTCTTCCAGACTTTTCCACGACCAGTTGTTTCTTCCAGCATTCTCTTTTACTTCTTCTCTAAGTTTCATAAGTTTAGCCATTACTACCCTAAACGAACCTTTAGGAGCTGTGTTCATGGGAATGTATGTACAGCACTCATTCCCAAACATGTGACATACACCTCCCTTGCTTGCTAGAAGCCAATCTAAAGCTTGCCTGTTTTGTATTGCCATTCTACTTGTTTCATGTAATTGGTCTCCTAGTGCCATAAATCCTTCCACCGTGAAATTTATCATCCTCTGCTGATTATAATAAATGTAATTTATCCATTCAACATTTTTATTAATAGTAATCTGAGGCAAAATAGACTCAAAACCTGCTTTAACTTCATGTTGTGCTTTAAATTCATCTGGAATTCCTCTTGGTTGACCAATAAGATTTAAATAAACTTTTTCATTTAATCCGTAATCTCCTAGACTCCTACGAGACCTAGTTTTACCTGTTTCAATTTGAGCTAATTCTTTTACCCCTTCATACACTAAGGTTATCGGTACTTTCATTCGCACTAATGCACAGAGTCCTACCCACTTAAGTGGTAAAGTGTTCATTAGCATGTCATCACCACACATCCAGTAACTGTCTGCCACTGGATACGTTTGATCTGCTAAAAAGAAAAGTTTGGGAAAAGTCATAGTTATATTTTTACAGTCCTCTTCTACAAATTCTGGGTTTTCAAACCAAACGGGCTTTGTAGCAAACACTGGTGTTACATTTGCATGCTTAAACCAAGATAACACCCAAGTTACATTACATTTTACAGTGGTGTTTCCTACATTAATTCCTTCACTGTCCTCAAAACCTCCACTAACGAAACATTCGTAGTCTGCATCATAATCTATGTCATAATCAGTAGGTGGAACATTATCTGTAGTACTAATGTTAAATTCTGCACACAATGATTCTAGTTTATACCCTTTCCATTTTTCTAAGTATTGATGAGAGTTTCTTGAACCATATAAGAGTCTACAACTCAAACCACACATAGGTAATTTAAAAAATGACACTGCGTCTTCTCTTGAAATGAACTCACCATTGCTACATTTTTTACGCTGCACAACTGCACATTCTTTTGACGTGTATTTTTCTGGAATAACCATAGGTACTGCTCCCGGGGCAACAGTACATACTAAGCAATCATTTTTAGTTAACTCCCTGACAGTATACCATGATGTTGTATACCATGTATTATGTAAGGCTCTTTGCCATAAAGGATCTCCCCTTGGTCTGATTCCGTGCCATTTAATATCCTGTAGTTTATTTATTGCTCTTGGTATAGCTACTTTTGGATTGCGTTTTTCATAAAATTGATCTAAACCTTCAGAGAAATCCTCACATCCTTCTTTTTCAGAGCATCCATACTGTTTTGGATCTGGTTCTGTGAATTCTAATATTAGGTTGTTGTCCTGGTTTGACGTTACATCAACCGGAGAAGGTGCTGTTGTAATTAATCTTGTTAATGAAGGTTTAGTACTTTTTAAAACTTCCTTTGTGGATTTAACTGTACTTGAAACTACTGCTGTTTTGGGTTCTACTGCAGTTGAAACTACTGTCTGTGGATTTGCTTTAGTCGTGGCGGTTGTTGGAGGTTCGGTTATGCTATTTTCAGGTCGAGGCACTGTAGGTTTTGCATTTTCTAAATTGCTATCAACCTCTGTAGGTTGCACTTCCTTTTTATTTGTATATGCCTTTGTAATTTTATCGTTATTGTTTGAACTTTGTATTGTGCTAGTTAAGATTGTAGATGCTGATGTAACTGTTAATGTCTTAACTGTTAAGGTTGTCGGTTTATTTGGTCCTGATTTGGTGACTGAAGTAGGTAAAGTCACATGTCCACTAGGGACGGTAATTTTCTTCACTTCAGTAGTTCTAGTAGCCATAGTTGTTGGGGGGAAACAAATGATTTCTTTTGGTAAAGCCTCTTTTTTCGGTAGGTTCCATAATATAGATGAATCAACTTTTCCACTTGAAGTGATATCTTCAAATTTCAACTCGTATGTTTTGTCAATACGGAAGGCTATAACATCTGCTTCAATAATCCATCCACAATTTGCAATCTTAACAGTCATTTTACAATTAATGTTTTCTTGATTTATACTAGATAATTGATGGCTCACATTAGCATGCGAATTACACATCCTTCGTCTGTCACCCTTTTGCAACAATCTATAGATAATCACGTTTCTTTCAACCAAATCATATTTATCACTGTCTGGTTCAACATGAATCCTAATTTGATCATTAACAATTTGAACTGTAGCAATCATCTCCTTGTCTCCTATTCGCTCTAAATCACCATTTCGTGTACCTCCTTTACCATTACCTGGATTCTTTATTGTTAAGTCATATTTGTAATTGTCCTCAGGATCCCAATGGGACTCTATTCTTACTTCTACGCCAAAACCATCGTCCTTAATGTATAAAAGGATTGAACACTGGTCTGCCCCATACACTTTATATTCCTGTTTAACACTTTTTTCGCATAATTTCCTGGTATTGTAATAGACATTTACCTCAAATTCTGTATCTAATTCTGTATGAAATTCTGTATCGGTTACCGTTGCTTTCCATTTGAATTCAGCATGGGTCTGTCTTTTCTTACGCATTCTTTTTGTTTTTACTCTTAATTGTTCTCTAAGACCTAGATGAGTCGTTAACTTTAGTTCAGCTGGCAAAAACACTGGTGTGTACTTGTTCAAACCCATTAACGTTGTGTTGTACTTATCTTGTTCTACAAAGGTGGATTTCCCTTTATAGACCGAAGTCCCACAGTTCATGGTTGGACGTCGACTGTCTCGACCCACATTACTCGTTGCTTTCTCTCGTGGTTGAGCTTACGTTGGCTGATGCTGTGGCGCTGGCTGCAGGCTGTGAGAGTTCATCTCCGGCCTCGCTGTCGTTAGGTTCACCACTTCTGCCAACATCCACAGGTGAAATGTCATTAATACTAGTCTCATTGCTGCAAATCGTCTGTTCACACTTTTTCCTAATGTCTGGCTTCACAGTGTCTATCTTTGCACTGTCTGGCTTCACAGTGTCTCTGGCGTGTACTTTAGTACAATGAGTCAAATGATACCACGTATCACTCCCCTGAACTTGGACGGCGGTTGGGGTCGCTCGTTTGACCTCAAAGGGTCCATCCCATCTCGAGCAGTTCCATTTTCGTCTGAACACCTTCACGTACACCAGGTCTCCTGGTTCGACTGGTCTCTTCACCACCGTCTCTGGACAGGAACTTCTGGCTTTTTCCTGCAGATAGATAGCTCTATGGATAGCAGTTAGTTGATCCATATATGCTTTCAACTCTGTTTGTAGCTGCTCAAGTGCCGGGCCTTTGAATGGAAGCCTCCATTCGGGCACTGGCATTGTTCTGCCTGTTAGCATTTCATGCGGGGTTAAATGTGTGCTGCGGTGCAACTGCATGCGATAGCTCATTAGCGCAAGCGGCAAAGCATCAATCCAGTTTAGTTTAGTAGAAGCACAGATTTTATTCAGCTTAGCTTTCAAAGTCCCATTGATTCTCTCAACAATACCCTGACTCTGGGGATGATAAATCGCTCCAAAGCGTTGTTTAATTCCTAGCTTTAACAAAACACCTTTCAACACCTTTTGGATAAATGCTGAACCGTTATCTGAGCTGATTTCTGATGGGATGCCAAATCTCGGAATCACCTCTCTTGTCAGAAACTTAATCACTGTATCAGCTCCCAATGTCTTTGATGGGACTGCTTCAACCCATCGGCTGAATCGATCGATCACAACCAGCATGTACCTTTTCCCTTGTACTGGCTTTATCATGTCAACATAATCTATCACAAGATGTTTAAAGGGTCCCTCAGGGACCGGAATGTGACCAATCGGTGATTTTATGCCTTTACGAACATTGTTTTCTGCACATATTTCACATTGACTCAAGATTTCATCCACCATTGCTTGCATGTAAGGTGACCAATAACCTTGCCTTTTCAACTTCTCCATCACTTTACCTCTATTACAGTGATCCAAACCATGAGCATCTGAGATCAACATTGTCAGCAATGCTACTGGTGCAACTAAATGTCCACTTTGTGATCTCCATAACCCACTTTCACTCATCGTTGCACCTCTCTGCGCCCAGAGAGCGTGCTCACTCGCACCTGCCTCCTGCTGCATCAGAATGATGTCTTCTGGTGTCACCATTGGTTCCAAGGTGACCACTGGTGCCAAGATAACCATCTGGCACTTAGACGCTAGTTTTGCTGCCTCATCTGCGGCGTTGTTCCCTTTAATGACTAAATCATTACCTTTACGATGGGCATTGCATTTTATTATTGCCAATTTTGATGGCAGCATCATCGATGCAATCAGCTCTTTTAGCTGTTCTTGATGTAGTACTGGACTGCCGTCTGCTCGTTTGAAACCTCTTTGTTTCCAAACAGCAGCAAACAGATAACACACTCCATGGGCATAAGCCGAGTCTGTGAATATGTTTGCTACTTTTCCTTTTGCTAGTTTGCACGCTTCTGTCAGTGCTTTTAGTACTGCTTTTTGAGCTGAGCATGGTTGCTCGCATTTTTCTGCTTTGACTGTTACAAAGTTGTCTCCTACTTGTTTAACCACAGCATAACCTGCATGGTTTCCAAGATGATCTCTGAAACATGACCCGTCGACAAAGTAAGTGACTTCCGCATTCACTATCGGAGTTGACTCTAAATCGGGTCTTAGTCTCGTGTATTTCATTGTTTCTGCAAGACACTCATGTGGTTCTCCTTCACAGTCCAGAGGTACCATGTCAGCAGGGTTGTTTGTTGAACACCTTTGCACAGTGACGTCTGGGTATGTTAAAAGTGGCATGTACTGTAAACATCTTGCCTGAGTCATCACAAACTTTCCTTGATTTATCAGTTCTGTGATTTTGTGGTGGGTCCGTATTGTTATCGGATAACCCATTGTTATGGTTGATGCTTTTTCATAAGCGTAGTAGACTGCTGCTAGACCTTGATAACATGGTGGCCAGCCTTGGGCCACATTGTCTAGTTTAGTGCTGTAATAAGCAATGGCTTGCTTCCGTCGTCCTACACAGGTTTCTTGCATTAGTACAGCTGACACGTACATGTTTTTTCTGTTGGCCACATACAGGTAAAATACTTTATCGTAGTCTGGCAATGCCAAAGTTGGTGCCATTTGCATTTCCTGTTTTAGTGTTTCAAAGGCTACTTTAGCTTCAGTTGTCCATTTTAACACTGCTTTCAACGACTGGTTTCCTGTCTCTTTTATGAGTTCCCTAAGCGGTGCTGTTTTTTCCGCATAGTTCTCAATCCAGTCTGCATTGAATCCTGTCATTCCCAAAAATGTCATCATTTCGCCGACTGTCCGCGGACTTGGAGCTTTGCTGACACCTTCCAGTTGAGAAGGTGAAATGCCAACTGTTCCTTGTGATATTTGTCTTCCTAAGTAATCTACTTGTGGTTGACAATACTGTAGTTTTTGTTTGGAGACCTTGTGTCCTCCCTCTGCTAATCTTTGTAGAACTTTGATTGAGTCCTGATGACAGTCATTTAGCGTGTTTCCGCATATTAACAAATCGTCCACATACTGTAACACAGTTCCGGTTAAATTGAGTCCTTCCAAATCACTTTTTAGCACTTGATTAAATATGTGCGGGCTGAGTTTAAACCCTTGAGGCAATCGGGTATAACTGAGTTTTTTACCTCTGTAGGTAAATGCGAATAAATGTTGTGACTCTTCTGATAGCGGAATGCTGAAAAACGCTGAACAGAGATCAATAACGGTGAAGAAACGAGCTCCAGTTGGTATTGAATTTAAGAGAGTGTTTGGATTTGGCACGTCCGATTCTGCATCTACTATTATCTTGTTTATTTCTCTTAAGTCATGAACAAGACGGTATTTGTTTTTGTCTGCTTTCAGAACTGGAAAAATTGGAGTGTTGCATTGACTTTCTACTTCCACCAGCACTCCTGCCTGCATCAGTCCATCAATAGTTTTCTGGATGCCTCGTTCTGCTTCTGGTTTCAATGGGTATTGCTGGCGAAAAGGAAACTGTGCATTTGGTTTTATTTGAACTGACACCGGCTCTGCAGATTTTACTAAGCCCACATCTGTGTCATGTTTAGACCATAAGTGCTCAGAGACATGTTTTAGCATGTCCTGCATAAATGGTTGATCTTCAGAGGAACCATCTTCCTCAGATTGATCTTTCAGATCAACAGGCACTGTCACAACTTGTGGTTTTGCTGTCATTGTTGTTTCACATAAGATCTTGATCATTGTTCCATCACATGATTGTGAAATTACTGGATTGTCTGTGTCTTCCCATGTTGTCTCAGTTGCAAGTTTCATCATTGGTCCCAGATCTTTTGCATGAAATCCTTTATTTACAAACAATGTAATGTGTGGTACTGATTCTGAAACATTGTACCACTCTGAAATGAAATCATTTTGTTTCACATTTAAAGCTGCACCTTGGTTACCAATAACAATGCATTGTGTTTCAAGATTAACAGTTTTGTTTTTTGTAGAACTGTCCCATTTTTCTTCAAACTCCTTGCTCTTTGAAATGTCATAGAACATGGTGCAGTGATAATCTAGAAATGGTTTTCTGGCTTCTGGAATTTGAGCTTTAATGTACCGGCCCCATTTAGTGACTACACTTTCAACTGGGCCTGAAATGTCTCCTAGCCAATAAACATTAGCTTCATGTGTTTGCATGTACATTTGAAAATCCAAACCTGTTTTATCAACATACAAACCCTGAGGAGAACACCAAATTTTTAATTTCATCCTGCATAATGCATCTCTTCCCAACAGGTTAATTGGTGTTTGGTCAGAGACAAGAATGGGTATTCTTATCTCATCTTCATCAGTTGCCAGTCGTACAGGAGCTGTCATTTGTATTAACTGTCTTGTTCCCGAGAACCCTACTGTTGAAATGAATTTATTAGACATGGGGAGGTGCTTTGCATAATTTGGACTTACACATGTGTAAGCTGCTCCTGTATCGACAAGCATTGGTGTTTCTTTTTCTTCAATTAGAATTTTTAACATTGGTTCATTTTCAGCACCCTCGCTTACGATCGGGCACTGGTTCTCCCCTGTAAGGTTCTCTGGGCACCCCTAGTAACCAAAATTTGGTGGGTTTACAGGGCGTCTTGTCAGACCTGGACGGAACCGGCCACGCGATTGCCTTCTGTAGGTGCTGTTGCCTCTTGGGCAATGCTCGGCACGATGTCCAAGTTCATTGCATATCCAACATGCTCCCATTATTCCAGGTGCACCAGACCTGCCTCTGTTAGTCCAGGCGGAACCTCTTTGTTGTCGTCCGCGAAGTCCGTATGGCTGTGAGTTAAATGCTTGAGGATAGACATTCACCACCGGATGTTGCAGCTGGGTTGGTTGGGGAGCTGGAAAACTCCTTTGTGCCTGATTTGCCACATCAGGTACAGGTTCTGAAAATCCTTGGGGTGGTGGTGCCACATGTTCAGTCGTATTAATCATTATGGCTTGAGTCTTGGCTTTGTTTTTTCCTGTCAGTTCTCCAAGCTGCATTTGTGCCAATTTTCTCTGAACGTTTTTATCTTGTTCTGCAATCTTCATCTCCTCTCTTCTGTGTTTCTCAACTGCATGTATCACATGGTCACGGAACTCTCTATGGGGCATTGACGTCAGAGCCACCACGTCTTCTAACCTGCTTCTCACTGAAGCCGGCATTGCTTCAACGATGGAGTTCCGGAACAGAGTTGTCAACACAGGGCTCTTATCAATTTCCTCCTCCGTTTCTTGCTTCCATCTTTTCATCTCATTTGCGATGTAAGTTGCTGGGTTTTCTGTGGCCTCAATGGGATTCGCTTTTAAGGCTTTCGGATCAATTTTCGTTGGAAATTCCTTTCGGAGTACTTCCCACATTGCTGTGCGAAATAAATTGAATCCGATTCCATCTGCTCTCTGTTGGAGCATCCACGCAAAACGTTCCTTCAAGACGTTTTCCATGGTATGTGTTCCCATGCACTGTGCAAGGACAGCCTTTAGATCCCCAATAGCCAACATTTTCCCCACATTTAACTCTTCAAACACCTTTATCCACTTACTGGCACCCTCGTTAATGTCTGGCAATTTTGCGACCACTCCGACAAGATCTTGACTGGCCCACGGCACGTAGTTCGCGACATTCCCTTTTACTAATATTGGTAATTGTTTAACATTGGTGTCTCTCTGAGGTGAATGTGCGTTGGGACGATACCTTAAATTAAAATCACTTCTCCTTCTAGTAGTGGCTTGTGCTCCTGCTCCAGGATTTTGTAATGCCTGTTTTTCTGCTATTAGTTGGTTTTCCACTGAGAGCTCACTAGGATTTCCTGGCACAATATTTTGTCTTATGGCTTCTTCCTCAATTTCGTGTTCCAATTGTTCAATTATCGTGCGGTCAATTTCTCTTTTCAAATCTATCCCTTCGTGATCTAGGTTTATCCAAAATGAATCACCCTTTTGTTTTCCAGCATAGTCAGCATAACAGTCTATCCCACCCATCGGTTTCAAGGTCAACGACCTTCTGACCTCATCAGATATTAACTTTTTTGTTGTGCTGCAGTGCGTTGGTGCTAAATTGTCTGCATATACAGGGGAATCTGAGTTTATTGGGCCCTCATTATTCTTATGGGTTGCAACTGAGACAGCTGGAGATCCTGACTTATGCACAGACGAATACATGTTTGCTAGGCCAGGATCTTTTTGGTGAGGTGACCCTCCTGCATCTGTAACACTGATGTGTGAGGCTTTAGTCATAATCTCTTTATGTGATGTAGACTCCTCTCCAGTTTTATCTCCTTCTCTCATCTCATCTAAAATCAGAGAATCTTTGTTCTTGTAATGGAAATCTCCCATTAAATTTACGGTTCCGGAAATTGTTGGATAAATTCCAGCAGTTTTTTCTGCCTTATCATTTACTGATTGCTGTTTCATCTCTATATATTTTTGCTTTAAAGCTTGTCTATAAGCCTCTCCTTCTGTTTTAAAAAGGTTTAAAATCTTCAGCTCGAGGTCACGTTTATCTTTCCTTTTCTTTGTATTGCTGTTCGCTTTGTAGTCCAGAATTCTGACCTCCATTTGCTCACAGAGAGCAGTATCAAAACTGCCCTGTTCTGGCCACGGGGAAGTTAAACGTTCCGTCCGTTTGCTCCATTTCTTTGAAATCTTTTGAATTTTTGACGCAATTTCGGGGTTCTTTAATCCTATGACAACAATTGGAATGTTTGCCATTTTATTCTGTATTAGTTTCGTTAGGCCAAGTTTAGAAAAACTAGTATTAACAGATTCTGCGGGGTTAACTTCTCTTCGCAGAAAAAAGAAAAACTCTGCAGTCTGAACTGCCTTTTCTCAAATGTGTGTGTGCTTTCCGTGAGGGAGGGGTCTTGGCTCGGGACAGCTATGTGTGTGCGGTTCTCCTGCCTGCGTAGGGCTGTATGTGTGTTTCCTGCTCTGCTCTGCAAGATTTTCCTTCGGTGGGGGCTGAGGAATTTGGCACCAGTCACTGGTCACTGATGGCTAAAAATAACTCAGCCTGCTGTTTTCTCTCTCCACTGACAGGCAGAAAGGAGAAACCAAAGAAGTTTGCAGATCTTATTGCCAAAAAGTTTTCGCACCCGAAAAATCTCTTGCACAATTATCCAGCTTTCACAAAGCACAAAGTTTAAGTATCTGCACCCACATCTTGTCGACACAACAGCTTAGATAAATATACACTTTGGTCCACCAAGATTTCTTACAAAAAAATAAAAGTTTCCAAGCACTTTACCTCATCAACCTAGGCAACTTTACCTCGGACAGTGGGACTTTGAATTAAAGACAAAAAACAGAGCAAAGCAACCACCCATGCATTTTAGTCAGACAATAGAGCTCTCATCTTTTATAATCACACATAGACGTCTGACACACCACAACACAATCAGTCATTCTTAATCATAACTTCTCATCATTCCCACATTCTCACGTTTTCCTTTCACTCTCACTCTCTCACTCTCCCGGGAAACTTATTGTTTGTTTTCTTAATGGTCCAAATGTTCAATGTTCCTGGATTTTAACTGTGCGCACAGAGAATTTAAATCAGGTTTTTTATGGGACCCAGAGCAAAAAAAAAAAAAAAAGTTAAAAATAAACGTTTATACTTCACGTGCACCAGCAAGGCCTCTTTGCTTCAAATTTGATAGGAGGCTTTTACCTCGTTTGCCTAAACCTGGAGTACTCAACCAAAAACAGACTGCAGTCAACTCTGTTAAGGCCACATTTTCATCGGAGTTCCACGCATGGAATGATCCGAGAACTGCCTTATTTCTTTTTCAAGCGCTTACATTAACAGGGCCACGCCCTAAAGACTCCGACCAACCGAACATTTATAAGATCAATTATTTCAGAATGATCTCTTTGATTCTAAAAAGTTATGTATATTAGAAAAACTTCAGCAAAGACCCGTACTGGTCCGATTCATTTCTTATACGCCGTCGCTTCTAACGTCATATTTGACGGGACATCCGATAAAAGCGGCTGGGAGTAACCAATCACTTCTTTAAGTTGTCGTGTGTGCCCAACTGTGGAGGAAGCCAATATCATTCCAAATCTTTAGATGTTTAAGACAACTTAATTTTTCTACGTAGAAAAATACCAAATAGATGTCAAGCCAAAGGAACGACCACTCCCGTCTGTCAATCAATCACAAACAACGCTCTTCCCAATTCAAATTACACAGGCGGCAGATTCATCGCTAACAAGCAGAGAGAGCAGAAGACAGAGCAGTAAAAAATTTATTTTCACTCACCTCTGTCCTCTCTCCTCCACCCAGCGCGGAGGGGCCAGTTCCGTGCGGGGGAACCCAAGCCGTCTGTCCGGGAAGGCAAAAACTCCCTTTTCTATCACGCGGGGTTCACCAATTTTGTGGGAGAATTACTTAACTATTAACCTTTTAAAAAGAAAGAAAGACTCAGAGAAAATGGCGTTCCTTTGTCTTAACAACGAGAATTCGTCTTTATTATGCCTAGAAACGTACAGACGGGTTTCCGGAGCGAATTCTGACATTCAAATACAATGGTCGTCACTTTAAAGGCTCATAATGTGTGTGCGTTAAACACAAGTGTCTGTGTGTCTCTATTGGTGTGTGTGCGTTACACGCTATTGACGTCAATTGGCAACAGGGCTTAAGTTCTGGGAAGTGTTTATCACAAAAAGTACAACAACAGAGCGATTAATTCCACTACTTGACATATCTTGGAACAGTCCTATTGAATAACCGGGTCCAGGTGTTTCCTCTTAACCCCATCGGCGAGAGCCAGGGAAAAAAGGTCAAAATGACCCTAACTCCCATACAACCAGTTCACATCTGGTTATGTACATCAAGGAAATCGCCATCATACGTGGACGGGTGAGTTTTAATAAGATGGTAAAAATGTAAACAATCCGACGCAAATGCGTCGCATGCTTCTGCGGTGGCTGACGGCCGGCGGTGCGCGAAGGCGCTTGGCTGCAGGGCTGATCGACGCCGCTCGCGGCTTTAATTATTTAAGCAGAACAATGACCAGTGCAAAATTAAGTTGTATTTACCGTATTGGCGCCGGTAGGAGCTGCAGATCATAAAGCCAGCAAACAGTGGGAACACAGCAACTCGTTCAAAGGTAAGCTGTGCTCAGACGGGCTCTGGCACATGCTAACCGTTAGTGCTAACAATCACTCACGCATGTAATTTACTTTTAACTAGCTGCTATGTGTTTCAAATGTTTAGAACGCACTCTCATTGACATCGGGATACTGTGGAAAGTTATGTTCGGTCGACTTACAGCCGCGATCCAAGCGAGCCGACGACTCTTTGTTATCACTAACAGTTGTTCTCCGTGGTTGCGCCTCCAGGCAGGAAAGCGGTGGAAAATTAATCTGTTTCTATGTTTTTCCCATGGCGATCATGTGTTGCGCTGTTACAGCCCACAATACAGCAACGGTTTACCATGGTTGAAATCAAGTTAAGGTGAAATTAATCAAATTAAAACACGGCTGAGAGAGGGAGTACAGTACGCGGTAGTCATAGGCAGTAGAGGCGGCGGAGGCAGTCAACATGGCAGCCGCGGAAAGTAATAAGTCATAACGCCCAAGCCCTATTATTAATATATTCTTCTTACATGTTTTAAATACTTAACAGTTAATTACCTGTGACAAAGTGAGCACCGCAGACTCTGGCGTATTCCAGCTTAACACCGTCCAAATCGGACCTGGATATCCGTGTCAGCCATAGGTGACGGCGTTGTTCAGAGAGCTGTTTTGTTTTTTCACATTGATTCACTATTACGGCTAGTAGGCGATAGAAAGAGCGTTGATCTCCACCTCCACGGGCCGTGCAACCAACCATTAAACACGTTTTCCCCATTGTTCACTTCCAATACTGCCTAAGGCGTCATACAATGCAGGTCAACGGTGCGAAACGACTGCCACCCAATATGGCGGACGCGCTGAGTAGTCACGTGATCGTGACGTCAGCTGAAAACCTCCTATTGTATTTACTCCTTGTGTACATATGGTCAAAGGACCAGAAAGAAATCAAAAGTTTGTAATAAGTCAATAATCTATGTCATATTGGAAAAGACATAATTGTGCTGCTTGGGACACATTTTTTGTTTGTTTTGTTTTTTGGTTATTTCTTTGTTTGTTTCTTTTGGGGATATTTTTAACAGAGTTTCAAAGGAAAGGAATAGATCTAGCTTCCCAGAATCAGCCAATAGGATCACGTTAAAGTGACACAAAGAGGACCAGGGTTTTGACTGCAAGCTACTAACACTTTTGTTTTCTCTGAGTTATTGCTTTCAGATTAAAGGAGACGCCACCTTTCTGCCAACAGAAGACTCTGAGAAGACAGGGCTAGCAGTGCGGTAAGGAGTCATAATCAAATTTGGACAATAAATTATGCTAAATTATAACCAATTTATGCCAGGAGATCTTCCAGCGGAGAAAGGTGGTGTCTTAAAAATATTTGTTGCTTTCCGTTATTAACAGTTTTATCTCTTTGCTCATTTTTTGCAAAGAAACCTGGTCAATATGATAGGAATGTGCTAACAGAGAGATTCTAGTCTCTTTTTAGACATTCTCAGATGCGAGTGAATACCAAAACGATGCCGCAGTGACATGGGGACAAGGAGAAAAGTTTATGTCATTGACTTCAGCCTGATCCAGTTTTGAGTTTTATTTTGTCAGAGGAAAGTTTTGATTTATCTTTCCTTTTTAAAAAAATCATTATTATTTCTTTTAGTTTTATTTCTTTTTCTTTTTCTTATTTTCTTTTATTTCTTTTATGTTTGTCATTTTATAGGGAACACTGTGGTTAAAATGTTTGCGACTGCTTTGCTGTAATTTCTTTTCAACCTATGGAGCGTTTCTTTGGCAACAAATGCTGACAGAATTCATTCTGTTTTCAGGCGTGAGAACTGGAGGATGGACTCTTGAAGGGAAGGAGAATGTTGTGCTGCTGAACTCAGACATTGGACTGAAAATGGACAATGGCAAGGACTATGACAAAAAGAGGATTGTTGACAAAAAACACAGATGAGTTCGGCAGACACGACTTCATGCATTTCACTTCAGACTTTCTTTTACACAATTAAAACACAAGCTACTTTGGTTTGGAGCTGTTGTAAACTTGTCACAGATGGTGGAACCAGACTGGACCCGGGGAGATGCGGAGGTGGTCCCACAGGTTACCTGACACCTAACACTGACTGTAAAGGGTTTTGGTTTTTCAGGGTTGCTGAAAACAGAAAGCTTCAGAGAACCTTTAACCTTTCCTGACCAGGCACTCAGAACACATAGATCAGATTACCGGGCCTAAACAAATAGGAACGCAGAGAAAAAGAGAGTGAGAGGGGAAAAGGTTTGATGCAAGGCAAGCTGAATTTGGAAAAGGCTTCCACATGGAAAGGTTTTCTTTCCCTCAGATGACTTTTCAAAATAAGATGGGAAATGACATGAAACAAATACATTGATGAAATTATGCTGCAGAGAACCTTCAACTGTCAGACAGTAAAAGTTAAGACGCACATTGGATGCATTCTGTTAAGAATTACTGAAAGACTACTGCAAATACATTTGAACTTAAATATTACTCTTTTAATTAATAATTAAATTGCAGAATTCTGGGAGCTGAATAATTATCCACAGAAATATCTTGAATGTGAAAGTGCTTGGAGGATGTTTTGTAATAAATGACACATGAATGAGGGTTTTGATAAGAACACTAATTACACCTTGTTTCTGTTCCCCAATAGAAACAAGGGCTTGTGTCTAACACCCATCTTCACAAAGTGTTTTATTAGGGAGAAATGCAAAATAAAATGCTCATTGCCCAAGCCAGAACTGAATACGTATTACTATCCAGCTCAATCGTCCAGCCTGCAAGTGGGAAACAAGAAGAGGACTGGGGATGAAGAAGACAGAGAACTCTGATTTCTTGTTCTTCAATGGGAGGAGTTGCCTGAAGAACCCTAAGCATGATTAGATTAATTTCTGCCTTGTGCCCTGAACGGCCTGAAGGCTTTCTTAACTTTGCGTTCTTGTCATTTCGGACTCTTCTCATATTGTGTTACTGTTTGTTTAACTGCTCTGTTCCACTGACTTACATGTGTAATTTTTTGTGTTATGACATCTACACTGTAATGTTGCATCATGTTGATCTATACGGTTGTATGGTAAAGAATGGAAACTGTTTGCTTCAGACACACAAAGACCTAAGGTTAATGCAATTTTTTGCTTTGATATAGGAAGAACCAGGATCTGATTGGTTCTAAAGATCCTTTAATATTAGCTGGTAATGGTAACTCCTAGTTTCAATACACAGGGACTTCTTGCATAGGATAGGCCGAGAGCGGGATTTCACCTGGGGTCGCATCAGTTTTTATCATCTTTTAGAAAGGATGAGTTTTTCTGGTGAGTAAAGGCCCAGCCTGCCCTCTGATGCCCCACACTGGTACTCCTGGATTTGTAAGGTATGAAAGTGATGGATGATTGTCCATGGGAATGGAGAATGAAGAACCAAGTAAGGGGTCACACAGAGAAAACATTCTCTCTGCGATCAAAAGGTGAAATGTAAAAAAAATATATTCTGAATTCTCTTTGGCCTCACGCTACTCGGACATGTGAGCATGGGCCGCTGATTGCAAGGCTAAATGTTGCGCAAATACTGTGTGGGATGATTATTGTCTAGGATAGACTGTCTCTGTTTTGTCTTATGCCAAGGCCACTGTGCAGTATTAGGGAGAGCCAAAAGTGAGACAGGGCAGAGACAGGGCAGACTCGGACTGCAGCGGGACCGTGGGGTGCGATTACTTTCCATCTATGTGATCTCTGCTCTGTTTCTCAACCCCACTTCCTGGTTGCTAGCCCGCGCTCAGAGCACCCCACTCCCAACTCTCCAGGTAGGTGACCCTACTCCTCAATCCTTCATCACGCCAGCATTCCCTTGTCATTAACCTGCTGTCTTTGCTTCCGGTGTTCCTGCAGACCTATGCCGCTTGGGTTGCTGTGCTACCGCCATTAAATAAATAATACTTAAACGTCACTACCGTCTCTTGTATGATTACTGGTTCCAATCTTGACAACATGGTGACAAAAAAAATCTTTAATGCTTTTGTGTCACACAACTACTAACATTTGCATTCACGCTTTACAACTTTCTAGCTGTACTTAATTTAAATCAGATATGTAATGTCATGATTTGCTGGTGAGAACCAAAGCGGCAACAAGGCAGAGGCAGGCGCATGGAGAAAATGAGTCTTTAATGGAGGTAACTTACGGAATGCGCAAGGAAAACAGGATCTCAACCGGGGTGAAAACAGGATTCAACACAGAGTCTCAACAGGAGCAAACAGGACAAAAACAGGACCACCTGACAATGGTGGAACAAACACACGGAACTTAAATACAGGTGAGAATCAACAGAAAACAATTACAATGCAGGTGAGTCTGATCAACTAATTAAGTCCATATTCAGGGATCCTGACACTGAAACCCCCCCCCCCCCCCCCAGAGGAAGTTGGAGACCCTTGAGAAGCTCCAGCAAGACTCCAATGGTGAACCCCATTAAACACCTTGGACCTGCTGCTCTGGTGTCCTCTGGGGCCAAGAGAGGAGCCTCGACCACCCGAGCCAACCCACCGCTTTCCTGGATATGAGAGGACATATGCAGTCCGAGTCTGCCCTGTCTCTGCCCTGTCTCCGACATCCTTGTCTGAGACCTCCGGACTTGGGACCCGAGGAGGCTGCAGCTCAAGGGGAGGAGGAGGAGGCACGGGGGCCTTCGTATGTGCAGTCAGGCTTCTCGGGGTCAGCGCCGGCACAGTCAAGGGTCTCGGGGCCAGTGCGGGTGCAGTCAGGCTGCGTTGAGCAGCGGGAAGCAGGCGGGGAGTTGCCATCGGTGGCTGACCCTTGGGAAGAGCGTGCAGGGCATCAGCCATGGTCAGCACGGAATCCTTCCCCTCTCGCCGGCTGCCACGCCAGGACCTTCTGTCCTGCTGTTGTGGGGAAGAGCCATAACGCCTAGCTTGGAGCCCCACCATGGCAATTGCCGCTCCTCCAGCAAATCCATACAGAGTTGGTTCTTCTCGGGTACTGGAGGACATCAGGGTATATTTTTCTCACTCTACTGAGTTCTACTGTTCTTCAGTTTTACAATGCAGACGACTCTCCCTGTGGCTCTACGCTTCTTCAGGAGTGAATGCTGCTTGTCAAGACTTTGATGCAATCAACTGGTTCCCTTATATAGGACATTTTTTTGACCAATCTGTATAATCTGATTGAATTTGACTTTGTAAAGTGCCTTGAGATGAATCAAGGCATGAATTGGCGCTATATAAATAAAACTGAATTGAATTGAATTCTTCTTCACCTGCCTCCAGAAATAATCAAACAGAGTGATAATTTCCACCCCTGTTGCCTAGTCCTCTTGTGGGTCGGGTTGTTCTGTCGTGATTTGCTGGTAAGGACTAAAGTGGCAACTTTGGCAGGAGCATGGTGAAAATGAGTCTTTCATGGAGGTAACTTACGGAATGTACAAGAAAAACAGGATCTCACTGAGGTGAAAAAAAGATTCAACACAGGCTCGGAAACAGGGTCTCAACATGAGCAAATAGGACAGGATGACCCGACAATGAGGTAAAAAACACGCGGAACTTAAATACAGGTGGGAATTAATGCAGGTGAGTCTGATGAACTAATTAAGTCCATGTCCAGGGATCCTGACACGTAATTTCAGGCGGAAATTACTCCTGAAACCCTCTGGGCTTAAGGGGTTAAAATTTATCAGTATTGAATTTTAACATTACATTGTATGTGCAAAACCTGCTCATGTAGTATTAAATTATTCAAAGTACTAAAATTGACACTTATAAGTGCCTAGTGGAATGAAATGTTCTCACAACATTGCTTGTTTCTTCTTTTTGCTTTCTCTTTCAGCCTCTGTCCTCTCATATCCATATCTATCCCTGCTGTGTGATGGAAGAAGAGAGATTGCTTTTGTTGCCCTCCAGTAGACTCTACATGTCCAAGCCTGCTGACTTTTTGCATTTCTCAAATTTTTTTATAAGGCTCACGTTGCCTGATGGAACATTCTGATATCAAACTTGTTTACGCAGAGACCTTGGGTAGACTAGTCAAAATATTGCATTTTTGAAGATACTGACATATTTCCAGAAAAAGGATAAGATAATATAGTTGGCATTTAGTGGCATGGGTTTGTTGAGGCCACAACTAATACCGAGAATAAATAAATTTTACAGAAGGAAATCATAACAATAAGCAGTAGGCTTATTGTTCTTTGTGCCATTTGTGCCAGATGCTATTTTACTTAGTTACTTTAGAGGTGTTCCACTTTGAATATTCTAATCAGTGTAAAACAATTGAATAAATCTTTCCAGGAACTTTCCTTATCACACTCTTCTTGTTTCTTCTCTATAATCATTGCAGTCTTAAGCCATTGGACATCTTCCGCCCCTCCCAACATCAACTGCATTTAATCTCCTCCCTGCTACTGAACACAGAGTTTAGTTCTGCTGCTGCTCTTCCTGGCTCTCCTGTTTCAGATGTCTAGCAGCTTTGGGAGCGGTGTGATCACCTTGCTCATGACACAAACTGCTGCAGATCAGTGAGTAACAAACTGGTATTTGGCTTGTTTTTGGACATATCTACAAGACGAATAGAAATTTGAGAAGTTGAGAAGTGAAAGGGCAAAGAGAGGAAGTCAGATGGATTCACAAAAATTTTCCTGTTCCATCTGTTTGGATCTACTCAAGGATCCGGTGACTATTCCCTGTGGACACAGCTACTGTATGAGCTGCATTAAAGGCTTCTGGGATGGAGAGGATCAGAGGAGAATCCCTAGCTGCCCTCAGTGCAGGAAAGAGTTCATACCGAGGCCTGTTCTGGAGATAGATATGATGTTATCAGAGTTGGTGGAGGATCTCAAGAAGACTGGACTCCAAGCTACTCCAGATGATCACTGCAATGCTCGACCTGAAGATGTGGCCTGTGATGTCTGCAAGGAGAGGAAGATGAAGGCTGCCAAGTCGTGTCTGGTCTGTTTAATTTCTTATTGTCAGAATCACCTCCAACCTCACCATGATGTCCCTGGTCTGAAGAAGCACAAGCTGGTCAACCCCTCCAAGAACCTCCATGAGAACATCTGCTCTCGTCATGATGAGGTGATGAAGATCTTCTGTCGTACTGATCAGCAGTGTATCTGTTATCTCTGCTTAATGGATGAACATAAAGACCACAAAACAGTTCCAGCTGTAGCAGAAAGGGCTGAGAAGCAGAAGGAGGTCCAGGTGAGACGACAACAAATCCAGCAGAGGATCCAGGACCAAGAGAAAGATGTGAAGCTGCTTCAACAGGAGGTGGAGGCTATCAATGTCTCTGCTGATAAAGCAGTGGAAGACAGTGAGAAGATCTTCACTGAGATGATCCGTCTGATCCAGAAAAGAAGCTCTGATGTGACGCAGCAGATCAGATCCCAGCAGGAAACTGAAGTGAGTCGAGTCAAAGAGCTTCAGGAGAAGCTGGAGCAGGAGATCACTGAGCTGAAGAGGAAAGATGCTGAGCTGGAGCAGCTCTCAGACACAGAGGATCACAACCAGTTTCTCCTCAACTACCCCTCACTGTCACCACTTAGTGAGTCTACACACTCATCCAGCATCAATATTCGTCCTCTGAGATACTTTGAGGATGTGACAGCAGCTGTGTCAGAGTTTAGAGATCAACTACAGGACATCCTGAGAGACACATGGACAAACATTTCACGAGAAGTAACTGAAGTGGATGTTTTATTGTCAGAACCAAAGACCAGAACTGGATTCCTAAAGTATTCACAGGAAATCACTCTGGATCCAAACACAGTGAACAGGGATCTTTTCTTATCTCAGGGGAACAGGGAAGTGACCTTAATGAAGCAACAGTCTTGTCCTGATCATCCAGACAGATTCACCCATTGGCCTCAGGTTCTGAGTAGAGAGAGTCTGACTGGACGTTGTTACTGGGAGGTGAAGAAGAAAGGGAGAGGAGTTGTTGTAGCAGTTTCATACAAGAACATCAGCAGAGCAGGACAGTCAAAGGAATGTTTATTTGGTCTAAATGACAAATCCTGGTCATTTCGCTGTGATGCAGACAGCTACACATTTTATCACAACTGCATTGAAACTCCAGTATCAGGTCCAGTTTCCTCCAGAATAGGAGTGTACCTGGATCACAGAGCAGGTATTCTGTCTTTCTACAGCGTATCTGCTACCATGACTCTCCTCCACAGAATCCAGACCACGTTCACTGAGCCTCTATATGCTGGAATTGGGGTTTATTATGTTGGACCCTCTGCTGAGTTTGTTAAACTGAAAAGGTTGGAACTGATCTGAGATTCAGTTGGTTAAAACGTGTATTTTAGTTTCAGTTTCCATAATTGTTGCTGAGATCTCACTGTTGTAATTTCCTTACTGCTCAGAACCACTGCCATTATGTTGTTGTCATCTTGTTTGTGTTGGGGAATCAGCCAAAATAATAAATATAAGACTGAAGTCGTAAGACCAGGCTTTCTTCCTCTTATATTTCTCTTTTGTGGGTCTACACTTGAGAGACCCGCATCCATGTGCAGGCTGGACTAAGCTAAGTACCGCTTGCCTGCTTCAACATTGAAACCTAAACAGGAGACCAACATGGAAATAGTTTGATCTTAACCTTTCCTCAGGTTTTGCAGGAGAAAAGCTGAGCGGAAAGTCAACCCTCTGCCAAGTGTAAGTAGGCCCACACAGGAAATCTAAGTAACCTTTTGTTCCCAGGCCAGGATTCACAAGGAGTGAGACCTGCCCCTTACACGCTGCCTGAGCCTGTGGAAACAGACTTCTTTACAGGCTGCACAGAGATCCCCACAGGCTGAACGCAGCCCAACGGAGATCAGGGAAAAACTCACCCAGACCTTGTTCCCAAACCAGTGCTTTTTGACACAAAGTCAACTGAATGCCCCCAGAGGCTGAGATTTGGCAGAAATGAGCAGGGAAAGTTAAAAAGGTTTACTTTAATATGTTTTCACTGTGTTTTCAAGATTTGACCAAGGTATAGACCTGGAGCTAACAGGCTATGCTGCCCGCTAGCGTTCTTGAGACAAAGATATGTTGACATGTTTTCGGTTGTGTTTTACAGCTACGACAAACTTTATTTCCATAAGAATTTTCAACACTGATGGGACATTAATGTTTGTGTTTTCTGATCCACTAGTTACACCAAAATATAGCTTTAACTTCCTTTAGACAAGGTCCAACTTTCTGCTAGGATTAGCCGCTATTAGCTCCTAATAACTACTACTAGCCTTGGTAAACGTCATCCATTGGTGCTACGATGTAATTTTGTTTATATAGCGCCAATTCACAACACAAAGTCAAATTCAATCAAATCCTCCAGATTGGTCAAAAAGTTTCCTCTCTAAGGAAACCCAGCAGGTTGCATCAAGTCTTGACAAGCAGCATTCACTCCTCCTGAAAGAGCGTAGAGCCACAGTGGACAGTCGTCTGCATTGTCCATGGCTTTGCAGCAATCCTTCATACTGAGCAAGCATGAAGCGACAGTGGAGAGGAAAACTCCCCTTTAACAGGGAGGAGAACCAGAACCAGGCTCAGTGTGAACGGTCATCTGCCTCAACCGACTGGGACACTTCATCTCTGGTTGAACGTCTGCTACAGTGCCTTCTAGTTTCTCAAGTTACCAATTTAAGTCTCAATTAGTACCAGGAGAAATAATTACATTAATAAAGATCAAGTGTCTTAAAGGTTATTGACTTTTTTAATTAGCAACATTTTCTTTACGATGTTTTTTCCTCAAATAATGTTTTATCTAACCTTGATTAGTATTGTGAATAGGTTGAACATATACCAATTTTTTTCTAAATTATTTTAACTAATTTAACCTCATTCCACATTCTTTAAGATGAACTTTGGTTCTTTAACTTAGATCTGCAGTGAATCCTGGATTAACTGAATTATTCTGTTGATGGTTTTTTAACTATTTCTTTTGTTTTTTGTGTACGTAGTTCCTTAGTTTCTTTAATCCTAACTTTGCTTAGTAGTTCAGTTTAAGTTTCACTGAACTAATAGAGAGGATTTGTTGACTGCAATATACTGTTAATTGAGATAACCGACATTCTATCGTGATGTTTTCTGGAGTGTTCATTTGTTTCTGTTAATAAATTATTGAACTAGAAAAGAAGTTGTCACTAATTTGTTCTATATGTGTGGAGAGTTGGCTGTTAAAATATCGCCAGTGCTCGAATCATTCCTTTCAACTATTGTCCTAATATCAGCTGATTGGGCTGATATTCACCAGACAATACCTAACAGACCGAGAGTTATTTATTAAACATTAAAAAACCTAAAAACATGCGTAATTGCACAACATTTGTTGTTTTGTTGATGTTGGAGTTTATTTGTTTGTCACCTGTTATTTCTCAGCCATGGAGGCTATCACTGCTCAGGAGTATTTTTTTTTTCAGCTAAACTGATTATATTCACATTGTCTCAGCAGGTGTAGTGATCGTGTACGTAGGGAATTTGATATTCAAGCCGGAGGTAGTGTTTAATTTAAAAAGCACTCATCATACCAAAAACTCTGAATGATGTTGTAAGCCCACTGTATACATGTAGGGTCAAACATCCTGCCAACCATCGATCCAGCTGGCTGTGGTTGTTGTTCCACTCTGAAACACTGGTTGTAATTCCTATTCATTGTTCCAATAAGTCTTAACCTGACAAATGAGCACCTTACAAATGCGTCTCGAGTTTATTAAATATGACCTTATGTAGATGATACACTGGAATTTTATAGAGAAGTTCACTTAGTTCACTTATCTGTTTTACTCGGTTCACTAAGTTGAACAAAGTATAGGACAATTACCAGGTTCTTTGAACGGATCCTGAAAAGCTTGTTCCCTTCAATCTAAATTCCGCATTTTTGTAAAATTTAAGTTTGTGAGTGAAAGTAACTCACATTTATAGCCATCTGCACTAAGATTAATATAATGGTTAGCTCGTCCAGGAGCCCTCATATTTTTTAATTGTACTTAAACTGTTCCTCACCATGGAGTTACACCAGAGTAGATTAGTTTCCTGAAACGCAAGTCAAACAGAGGAGTTCACTAAACTAGCTCTGGTCCTCCAGCACCGCTACACCGATAAACAGTAGAAAAGGCAACAACAGGTCAAACTGAAAATGGTGAACAAAGGAACAGTCCCATGACAACCCAAGCCGAATAACACTATGAAGCAAAGAAGCATACTGTGACTGTTCTCCTCCCCTTTCTAGTCGTTTACAGTCTATGTGACTGTAGCCATCCTCCACAAGCATTTCGTGAGGGGCAGGCCAGCTATCAAAAAAATGCACCCTGGGCGGTTTTGAGGAGACACTACCTTACAACAGGCATGGGCGGATGGACTCCCGGTTATACTACGTGAGCTTTATGACAGTGCTTGTAAGTGTGTGTCTCCCCTTGGAATTCCAATTGTAATAAATAAATGTATATTTCAAGTGTTTTGTCTCCGATAATTGTTTTCTTCCTTTGCTGCCAAATCTGTGAACTGGGTGAGGCCGGCTGTAGTGATTGAAACCGGAAGAACAAGAGGCCGTCTTATCACAATATAAGCAAGCAAAGCTAAAAAAAACAAAGAAAGGTATTACACCATTTTCCACGACTCTACGGGGCACTGTTTCACTGACCCCTCCTCCTCCTTTAGTGGTTGTGAGATTGTGTCTCGAGTCTATGGCTGTGTCTGTAAAGGTCTAATTGGTAAGGACTCTTTAGCCAAAGTGGAGTAAGTAAGTGAAGCAATGCTAGGTCAGTTGGCAATAATAGTACTATTTACAGTGACGTTATTACTTCAAATGTATGTATTTGTGTGACACATGCAAATGCATAGGCCTTCATTTGCTTTGGTTTGTGTGATAGAGAGCTTCAACTGTTCGCTACATTTGTTTAACTTGCGTTTTTTTTGTAGTTCTTTTACAGAAGGCTGTTAGCCCAGATTTGACTAGCTTTCTCCATGTCCGTTTCCATCGCGTAATAACATACAAGTTAAAGGCTGTCCTAAATCAGCTGATGCTAGTCAAATCCGGGCCTACAGCCTTTTGAAAAAGAGCTACAAAAAAATGTGAGTCAGACAAATGTATTGTACAGCTAAATCTCTCGACTACATATGAAGGCGTGTGTATTTTCATGTGCCACACACAGTACACGTGAAGCAATAATGTCACTGTAAATAGTACTAGTGTTACCGATTGATCTGACATTGCTAAACTCCACCCATAATGATGTGTCATGTCACACAAAGGATTGTGGGATTCCTTATGGCTCCTTAGTGCCAGTGAGGGACACACCAGCTCCCTTTGGTAAAGGAACCATGATAGGAAGCATACTCTTCCTACCTTGTTCATTACTGACTGCACTATTAGCACCTATCATGGCGACTGCTGACGCTCCTCCACTTTGGCTGCAGAGTTCTCACCAATTAGACCATTTCAGATGCAGCCCAACTGTCTGTATGGAGCTGCTTTGTCATCTGTTTTTTTTCTGTTGAAGTTGTTACTCTGATAAGTTTGTTTGGCTGCTGCCCCCACCTGGTTCTATTCATCCATGGAGCAATGGAGAACGTTGATCAACTAAGATGATCAAATTTACATTTATTTATGTTTTTATTTTATTTTATTTGCTTTATCAGACCAATGTGGTTCAAATCAATGTGCAGGTGAGCTGAAGGAAACTGTAATTATCATGATCAGCTTCAATCAGGACATCAGTCGTTATTTTAGTAGACAAAGATTAGATTTTGGATTGAACCAATTGCAGAAATTAAAAGAAAAAGTAGTGAACTAGAGGTGCTGGGTTTGGATTTAGGATGTTGGGGACTGCTGAGTTCTTTAAATTAAAATTACATTTATAAATAACAGTCACAGGGGATTTCTTGTGGTGTTCTTTACAGCAACACAGGATTTCAGAAGATGTTGAATATCAGTAGATATGAGAAGCGTTTATTATAATATAAAGTTGTCAAAAACAGTTAAACAAATTGTGAGTGATGCACTTTAGAAAATTATATCAAATTCTTAAACTATCAAAATTGATATTTTGTCAAAAACATACAGTATGTTTTTCTGTTTGGGTATAAAATTTTACTGAATAAAATTCTGGTTGATTTGGTACACCCTGATTTATTATTTGGGCCGTTTATTATTTGGGGAGTTTATTGTTTTTTTGTTGTTGTTTTTTTTACTGGCTTAATCATGCACAATAAACACAACCTTAGTGTTTATTACAATTAAATTAAATACAGAAACCCTTCAGAGGTCCTGAGATTTCACAAGTAAATGAACAGAGGAATTCTTCAAGCAAATCACTCCTGGAAACACAGATACAGTTTTAGAGGTGTCAACAATTAACATTTAACACTGTCCCTAAATAAATGACAATTCAGCCATGGTGGATCATTTATTTCTGTTAATTATGACTTTTACACACTTCCAGCTAATAAAAACCGAACATTTAAGATATTAATATTGCATCAGACCAGCAAAAATCTTATATATAAACGGGTCTCTCACCCACCCCTCATACTCCTGAGCAGGTGGATGGTTCTCCGTTTCTCAAGCTCAGGTCCTCCACCAGAGGCCTGTGAGCTTAAGGGATCTTCTTAAGATCTTAGCTGTTCCTAAGATCTCCCGGACTGAGATGTCTGATGTTTCTCCAGGTATCCACAGAGTGGGGGTTACTGCTCCGAGTGCTCCAGTGAACACGCTTGTACACATATTTCATAAAGCTTTGCTACAAAGGGGAACCAACAACTGATGTGTTTTTAAATATGGTCCATCTTATAGATGTTGCAGCAGCCAATCACTGCTTGGTTCTCTTGCTGCAGCACTTGATGCACAGGATCCTGCCATCCAGAGGATAACCTGAGCATTTATCCCCTTCAAGAGAAAGTGGGCGAGCACAGTCCTCACATCGGTAACACTTGACATGGAAGTTCTTGTCTAGAGCCACCACTTTCACCATCTCCTCACTGCCTGGAGCTGGAATAATAGGCTCCTTGCAGCTCTCACACAGAGGAGAGAAACGCCTGTGGTAATCCTGGACACAGTAGGGCTGGTTGTCTTCACCTGCAACAAAGGGACCTCCCTCCAGTTTGCAGGAGCAGGTGCTGCAGAGGAAGCATCGGGGATGGAAACACCTTCCCATTGCCTTCAGCAGACAGTCGGTGATTTTCTCTCCACATCGAGAGCACGCAGGCAGGGAATTCTTGTAGCAACGCTCACATTGTGGCGAGCCTTCCCTGTCATAGAACGGCAAGCCCTGCAGGGGGCGACAGCAGCTCATGCAACAGAAGCAGCTGGCGTGGAAGACTTTGTCCAGGGCCTTCAGAGCCGTCTGAGTGCTGGACAGAGCCTCGCCACATTTCCCACAAACCTTCGACGAACCGGAGGTGATAACAGGCGCTGGTTTGTCTTTGTCGAAGTACTTGATGATTTTCTCTCTCTGCTGCAGTTTCTTCATGTCTGAAGAGACAGCACAGCCCGGGGCAGGGGCTGGGTCAGGAGGTGTCGGCACTGAGAGAGGCCTGTTTTTCACCGCCTTGTTGACAGAGGAGGGAGGTGCAGCTTTACTGTGCTCTACGTTATCAGCGGAGACACGGACGGCCCCCACCTGCTGCCGAAGCAGCTTCACGTCTTTCTCTCGGACTTGCTGTCGACTCACCTTAACCTCCTTCTGCTCGTCAGTCCTTTCTGCCGCGGCTAGGTCTTTTTTATATTTATCACGTAAAATCTTCCTCATCTCATCGTGACGAGAGCGGATGTTCTGCTGGGGCTTTGCAGGAACCTCCACGAGTTTGTGTTTCCTGAAAGCTAAAGAGTCATAGTGAGGCTGGAGGTGTTTCTCACAGAAAGAGGCCAAGCAGACCAGACAGGATTTAACAGCTTTCATCTTCCTTCCCAGTGCAGACGTCACAGGCCACATCTTCAGGTCCAGCATAGCAGCGATCAGCAGGAGCAGCTTGGAGTCCAGTCTTCTTCAGATCCTCCACTAACTCTGCCAACATGACGTTCTTCTTCAAGAAGGGCCTTGGTGTGAAGGTCTCCCTGCACTGAGGGCAGCTGTAGCTTCTCCTCTGATCCTCTCCATCCCAGTGTTCTTTAATGCAGTTCATACAGTAGCTGTGTCCACAGGGAATAGTCACCGGATCCTTCAGTAGGTCCAGACAAATACAACAAGATAACTTTGCAGAATCCATCTGGTTTCTCTGCTGTGCCGTCTCTCAGTTGTTCTGGTCGTCGGTTCCGTCAGGGAAAACTAATGTTTCCCACTCGTTCTCCTCTTCCTGACAGATGGGAGGGGCTATTATCGGCATTGCTGCTCTGCAGAACAGAGTTTACTGTCGTACAGTAAACTCCCTGATAAGGTAGAGATTACCGATCAAGTGTTTATGAGGAATTATAAACCTGACTGACAGCTGACAATATTCAGGATCCGTTCATTTAATTCAAATTCAGTAAACTGCTTTTCAGCATCTACAGCCAGCTTGATGTTGTTGCGACTTGTTTTAGGTTAAATGGGTTTAAGGCTGGGCAGAACGTTTGGAACCTGCTAAACCAGTTTCGTTTCTATTAGTCATATTTATCATCTGTCTCACACAGATATATTTCCTCTTTAGTAAAATGTGTTACCAAGTTGAGTTTAGATGCTTTATTCCTTTACGCTTATATCGGATACTGTTGTGGGGGAGGGGGAGTATTTTCCTGGATTATCAAGAAGAAGATCAATGGTCTTCATACATAAAGCATTTATTAAGATAACTGATAACAGTTTACAGAATGGCAAATGTGTCTCAAGAGGATGTAACGTAGCTTCTTTGTTCTAAAAAAGGAAAACACTGCCTTTTAAACCATCTGGTTTTCCAGCAATGGCCTTCTCAGTCCGAGTTCTCTGAGCGTCTCCCTCTCTAAAACTGCACAGAGGCTTCTGTGAGTTAGGCAGCTACTGTGCAATCGCAGTCATACAAAGTCATAAGTTAAGCTTATTTTAGTAAAAAATATTTTTTCAACAGTGGTTTTATTTAAATTGCTGCAAACCAAATGGATTTGATTATTTTCCTTTGAGTAAATTAGAAAGAATTTAGGAATGTTCTTACTTTGAGATTCCTGGACTTCAATTACATTTTCCAGTTTAACTCAGGACATCCACGGTAAATTCAATTCACCTACCAAACTCAACTCTTTTACCATGTCTATAGCTTGTTCTTGATGCAGAGTTGCACAGATGTGGTATAACTTTCAGCATCCAGGCTGTGGAGGAGGATCTTCTGTCTTCTGCTAACTCTGGAGGATAGGTAAACCCCCCCCCCCCCCCCCCCCCCCTTGCTTCCTGACCTTTAGCACTGTTACAAATGGCTTATTAATAGGGCTGATAAGAACATTTATAATGTCCGTTCAACATCTGATAACACCCTTAATGGTGTTTTGGCAGCTTCCCTTTCATACTTGCCGGCATCTCTTCAATGCTGACCTGAAGTCCTGATTATCCGCCGCAACAAATTGTTCCTACATGAAGGTTTATGTTTTTACCATGGCCTGTTAAACAATCTGCTTCTCCTGCAATTACTTTTAGGCTGTTTATGAAGTCCAAGAGTCAAAGGACACCTGAAAGGAACTGTGGCTGTTTTGGGGATACAACAATGACATATGACTCTGTTCAGCTACACGATCCAATAAGAATCCATTCCTGTTACTGTCTGGAAAAGCTTTTTTCCATGACTCCTGACCCTTTTATTTATTTCTGGAAATCATGCCTGGACTAAAAAAACAACCAGTTTAAATTAACTACCAAGGCTGCTGGGAATGACGTTTCCAGATTTGATATTTAAAATTAATGCGTTGCAAAGTTATATGCTACGTGCTACAAAAGAGAGCTTGTCTTTTTGTATTATTCAAACATTCTCAAAGAAATCTGAGCACTCTGATAACAGTTGGTACTGAACCTCAGAAACTGCGACATGTGCCTTTAAGCACATAGAACAGGACTTAAGCTCATTTAGAATCAGTCTGTAGTGGATGAATTGATCAAACTTTTGGATATTTCTAGGCTTCTTGGCCTTCACAAGAAATCAGTGGAGGTCGGTAATGGTGTCCTTGGATTGAAAGACCAGGGTGGAGCTCCTTGAAAAAGGAAATCAGAGGGTGTTGTCCAGTTAACCAGAAAGTCTAAGTCCACCAAGGAGAGAAGTTTTGCTCTTATCTTTGACCTTTGCCCAGCACAGTCTGACAGTCAGTAAACCATAAAGTTCCAGTGTTTCAAAGAAGTGTCTTCAACGTTTGGATTACACGTTTTTATATTCCAAACAGAGATCAGTCACAGCCATATCTACATACATGTATATGCAAGGCTGGCCGGGGGCATAAGCCAACTACGCGGCCACCCCTGGCCACCAGGGGGCCCCCCAAACGTTTTCTTTCTTTCTTTCTTTTTTTTAACAATTAAATAACTTAAACAAATTATATAAATGGAGATAGGCACCAGCACCCCTCGCAACCCCATGAGGGATAAAGTGAGTAAGAAAATGGATGGATGAATGAAGTAAGTGATACAAATGAATGAATGAATGAATGATAAAATAATTTATTTAATATGTTTTATGACAGTTTGTATTCAGAAGTTTTAATAAAAGAGTGAAGTATTTTAAGTATCGTTTATTTATTTATTTTGTATTGATACATAACCTCACAGTATTCTTTTATAATATTCGCTATAACATGATAGCGTGACATTTGTGTCAATAATCTTCTAACATAGGTGATTATGTGTGGTGGGAGGGGGGCCCCCAAATCAAATTCTGCTTAGGGCCCCCAAGAGGTTCGCACTGTGTATATGTGTGGAGCTCTGCACAGAAAACACATTAATCTCTCCCCTTACTTTAGATGATGTCTAAGTGTTTCCTCCTTCAAATCAAGGTTAAAATGGTAAGGCCATAGAAACCTCCTTGCACATAGCAGAAAATTCTGCAGAGGTAACGTTAAAGCAGGTAATGCCTGTGGAATCATTATAACAGCAGCAAGAAAAAACCTACGTGCTGAAGGGTGTGAGGATCCAGTGATCTGAGGCGACTGCATCGGGAAAATTCCTCTCCTCTAGGTGGAGCCAGTGTTGCCCCTCTGCTCTGCCTCTAGCAGAAAAGCTTTCTGCCTCCAGCTGCCTCATCTGTTCACTCACCAGCTTCATCTTCCTCCTGCTCCAGGGATCAACTCAGTGAAATAGAAGTTTATACTGTTGTATGAGAAACAGTGAATTTTTGTTTTGTGCTGTGAAGCAGATGCTAAATGGTTATCATATACTGAATATCTAATGTATTTAACATTAGGAAAGTGAATTAAACTGAATTACATGGTTTTTAGCATTTATGAATATTTCACAGCAGTTTAAAAAAAAACAGATGAAGAATATTCTTCCTGAAGGACCAGCTGCTGAAAACAAATCGGAACAATCCTAATTATTAGCATAAATGCTAGGAAAGTAAAAAAAAAAAACAAGAAAAAAAACACATTGCATATTTAATAAATGTATCGTTTTATTTAAAATTATAACTTTAAACTAGCAGAATGTCACTTTAAAAGGTTACCATGCATACAAATAATTTTTGATCAGAACACTTCAGGTTCATAAACAATGAATGCGTATCTATGTCAGGCAAGGCAATACAAAATACATTTCAGGAGATCAAAGTTAAGATTGTTCAATTTTTCTTTCTTTTTTCAACTTAATATTTTGTTCTCTCCCAATCCGTGACACAAACCTAGGGGGGGGGGGGGGGGTCAGCTGAGCAACTGTTGCCAATAACTTAATGTTCTCCTTCTATAAATGATACATTTGGCTCTGTCTTTCAGTGTTCAGCCCTGTTTCTAACTGTATGTGTTCACTTTGATCTTCTAGAGCTGAAAACTAGCTCAGAATCTATCTTAGCTGTTTCTCTCCTAGATGAACCCATAACAGAGTGAGTACTGGCATTACCTTTTTCCTTTTTTCTCCACATAGAACGTACGCCCAGATAGGTACTCCTTGGTTCTTATTGTGTGAATGGTCCCTGTCGTCTTAAACATTAGGGCCATGTCTAACCCCCAGTCGGTCATTGCAGATGGCCGTTCACACTGAGCCTGGTTCTGCTGAAGGTTTCTGTCATGCAACAAATATGCAGGACCCAATATTCAGCCAGAATACCGGGTTAATCATAGAATCAATCCACGTTTCAGCTCGCCTGAAATATGGCTGTGAAGAGGCGGCTCCTTCATGCAGGTGCTATGTGTTAACGAAATGTGAATGTAATTTTCTTTTTATTAAGGAATGTTCAACTCTTTTAACTTCACACAGGAAGAAACAGAAGTTTCTCCCAGACAAGGAATGTCTTGCTGTATATGTTAATGCTACACCTCCTTGTGTGCCAACCCCATGTTGTGAAACACCCCTTGCCTTTTCTTTTGTTTCTTAACCCCCATGTTGTGAACTCCTGACTCCTCTTGCCCTTTCTTTGATGTCTGATAATAAAGGCAAAGAGACGGAGGTAACCAGCGCAGATGGATCCGAGACTGTGATGGAACAAGCCTCACGTTTCTGGCCCTTCTGCCCTCTTTCGGAAGGAAGAGTCTAAACTTGTGTTTGTGTTGGTTTTCTTTCCAGGATAAAAGGGTTATTAAACTTAACTCTATCACTATGTCTGTGAAGGGGTGTCGCAACATGGCTCGGCTCCCAGATCAGCTTCCTCATACACAGCTTAGACCAGGGGTGTCGAACATACGGCCCGCGGGCCGGATCCGGCCCGCCGAACAATTTAGTCCGGCCCTGTGGCTAAATGCATTATCATTATAAAAATGATTTTTCCCCAGTGTCCTGTCTGTCATTGTGGCAATAAGAATTTTTGTCTTAATGTCAAAAAGAGCTCATCAGATTTGATTTTCACAAGTGGAGCAGTACTGCTTTTGCCATAGTGCTCCGCTTGATTTATGAATGTGAATAGTTTTATTATGATTCATGTGGGGAATATCTCAAATGATATGGACACTAAAATGGGAAAGTAGGAGAGGAAAGGAAGAACAAGAAGAAAAAAAACCCAAAAGGTGAAAGAAAGAGGAGATAAAAGGAAGAGAATGATAAAACAATTATTGAAAAAAACATGTACATCGTTTAATTGAAAATATGCAGTTCCTATATTGTCCACGAGGGGCGCTGTGTTTTAATTAGCAGATTAAGCTTCAGGTGTGGAAAAATTTAAATCATTTCTTAATTTTTATCTGTTTGATGTATTTTGTCATGTAGGACAGTGTTTTTAAGTTCCAAAAAATGTGAATAAATGTTTTTCAACATTGTATAATCACTGTGATCAGTTCTTATGCATAATGCACTTAAGTAAATGTTTAACTGAGTAAAAGTATTGTTGAAATTGCACATACTTTTCTTAAAAACACTGAGGTTATTCATAATGTATTGTGTAAAAGTGAAATTAATTTAATATAAAAATCAACAACAAGTCCACATTTATTAGTTCTATTTAATCTTGCAATGAATTTAGATGTATGAGGCCCCTCAACCAAAATGAGTTTGACACCCCTGGCTTAGACAGACCAGCACTGATTTGATTCTGATGTTAGTTTCACAGAAAGCAGACTTTACACAGTTTGGTCGACCCTGCAGATGCTTGTGAGTCTCTGAGCCCCATGCGGCCCACATTGATGACTGGTCTCCACAGCATGGACTCGTCTCTCCTCCTTGTGGGTCCACTGGCAAAAGGAAGATAAGTCTGGGGTAGCTTGGCTTCATAGCAACAGCAACCTGCTGGAGGGGGGGGGGGGCAGTTCCTTGGTGCCTGTAAAAGTCTCAAATTTCTTGGCTTACAACTAAGTGTAATTTTTCCTCATGACTTTATTGCACAAACGCCCCCTAATCTCTGAGCACTAAAGAATTGACAGCAATGAGTTTACAGCAAAAATGATAAGCATAACCACGCAGTGGTGCGATTGATCAGTGCAATCAACTTTTATAAAAAGAAACAAAGAAAGAATATTATGTCTTGTTGTGTCTGCATGTTAGGTGTAACTATGTGCATTCTGAGCTGGTGACTGCCTCACTAAAAATGTCACTGTAGTAACACATAATGGCAATAAGGCCAGGGAAGGCACAGCAAGTATAGTTATATAGCACTTTTCAGTAACAGTATGATTAAAAGTGCTGTACATGATTGGAAAAATATTAGAGAGGGAAATATTAAATAGGAAAAGAAAAAATCTTTGTATTAACAAAGGAATAAGTTAAGTAAATCTTTGACTAGACTTCTTTAGTTTGACTAGACTGTAACAAGCTTCATAGCTAACATTAAAAGCTTAATTTTTTCTATTCATACATTAACAAACATACAGAAAAACATAAAATCGCAGTAGCCTACCTCATTTTTCTATATTCATAATAAGAAACAGGCTAGGTAAATCCTTCAGGTTTTACCTAGCCGGACAAAACAAGTAGTTTTGTCCGACAATAAAACTTCTTGATTCGTGATGGATATTAAAGAAACTCAAATACACGTTTTAGCCAACTGGATCTCAGATCAGTTCTGACTATTTTAGTTTAACAAATTCACCAGAGGATGCATCATGAAGCCAGGATTTGAGATACAGATCAACCCCAGTTCCAGCATATAGAGGCTGAGTGAAGGTGGTCTGGACTCTGTGGAGGAGAGTCATGGTTTCAGAGACGCTGTAGAAAGACAGAATACCTGCTCTGTGATCCAGGTACACTCCTACTCTGGAGGAAACTGGACGGAATATGTGAGTTTTAGTGTTATTGTGATAAAACAAGAAACCCCTTTTGTAACAGTATAGTGACCAAGATTTGTCATTTAGTCCAAATCTACAGTCACCCAATCTTCCTGCTCTGCTGATGTTCTTGTATGAAACTGCTACATAAACTCCTTCTCCTCTCCACTCCACCTCCCAGTAACAACGACCAGTCAGACTCTCTCTACTCAGAACCTGAAGCCAATCAGTAAATCTGTCTGGATGATCAGGATAAGACTGTTCTTGTTTGTCCTTAAATGTCACTTTCCTGTTCCCTTCAGATAATATCAGCTTCTTGTTTGCTGTATTTGGATTCAGAGTGATTTCCTGTGAATATTTTCGGAATCCATCTCTGGTCTCTGGTTCTGGCTCTGATAGTAGAACCTCCACTTCAGTGACTGTCAATGAGATATGTGTCCATGTGTCTCTCAGGATGTCATGCAGTTTCTCTCTGAACTCTGACACAGTTGTGGTCACAAAATCAAAGTATCTCAGAGGACGAATATTGATGCTGGGTGAGTGTGTAGACTCACTGAGTGCTGACAGTGAGGGATAGTTGAGGAGAAACTGGCTGTGATCCTCTGTTTCTGAGAGCTGCTTCAGCTCAGCGTCTTTCCTCTTCAGCTCAGTGATCTCCTGCTCCAGCTTCTCCTGAAGCTCTTTGACTCGACTCACTTCAGTTTCCTGCTGGGATCTGATCTGCTGCTTCACATCAGACCTTCTTTCCTGGATGAGACGGATCATCTCAGTGAAGATCTTCTCACTGTCCTCCACTGCTTTATCAGCAGAAACATTAATGGCCTCCACCTCCTGTTGAAGCAGCTTCACATCTTTCTCTTGGTCCTGGATTCTCTGCTGGATTTGTTGTCGTCTCACCTGGAGCTCCTTCTGCTTCTCAGTCCTTTCTGCTGCAGCTGGGACTGCTTCATGGCCTTTATGTTCATCCATAGTGCAGAGATAACAGATACACTGCTGATCAGTACGACAGAAGATCTTCATCACCTGATCATGATGAGAGCAGATGTTCTCCTGGAGGTTCTTGGAGGGATTCACCTGCTTGTGCTTCTTCAGTCCAGAAATATCATAGTGAGGTTGGAGGTGATTCTGACAATAAGAAGCAGAACACGATAAACAGGACTTGACAGCTCTTATCTTCCTCCCAGTGCAGAAATTACAGGCCACATCTTCAGGTCCAGCATAGCAGTGATCATCCGGAGCAGTTTGGAGTCCAGTCTTCTTCAGATCCTCCACTAAATCTGCTAACATGGTGTTTTTCACCAGAACAGGCCTCGGTGTGAACTCTTTCCTGCACTGAAGGCAGCTAGGGATTCTCCTCTGATCCTCTCTATCCCAGTAGTCTTTGATACAGCTCATACAGTAGCTGTGTCCACAGGGAATAGTCACTGGATCCTTCATTAGATCCAAGCAGATGGAACAGGAGTATTTTTGTAAATCCATCTGACTTCCTCTCTGAGCCATTTCACCTCTCAACAACACTGAAAGTTTCTTATCCTTCTACAGATGTGTCCCACAAGAAGCAAAGCACAAGTTCTTTACTCACTGATCTGCAGCAGTTTGTGTCGTCAGCTCAATGTTCACACCGATCCTAAGGCTTAGTCAAATGGAAAAGGACGAACCAGGAAGTGCAGCAGCAGAACTAAACTCTATTGACTGGAAGGGTGGAGTTTAACAGCCATTGTTGGCGGCATTGTTGTTGGTAGAGGTGGAGGATCTGCAAAGGCATCAGGCTGCTTCTGAATTTCCAATTTTTAAACATGTATAGTTCTGATTTCTTTGGCATCCAGTTTACCATGTTTAGTGGAATTATTATCATCATTATTATTATTATTCAAACACATTTCATTCATTAGTGTTATATTATTCACATTGTATAAGTATATTTTATTACCAGCTCTGTACCAGTTAAATAATTATTGAAATATAAAAATCTGTTGTTAAATTATCACTTAATCCTCTCTCTCCTTCTCAGCAAATAATTGTCCTACGCTAAAAGCTTAACTACTTTTCTTTCTCCTTTACTCCCTGATCTGCAGCTAGTTGACCCGTCAGTCCTTAAACTCAACAATACAATGACTCTGACTTTGTTTTATCTCTGAATAGAAACACCAGGAAAGACTCTCAGTGTTTGAGAGACGGGAGTGGTTATCACTGCATGTTTCATTCCAGGTGAATGAGCATTTTAAATCTACATTATTACTTTACGAAGCTGGGGACAACTTCATCTGTAACCTCAAGACAGCACTCGCTAGTTTTTATGTTGAACACATTTAACTTAATAAAATATGTAAAATGTCCTGGAAACTTTTTTCTGCATTGTGTTGGATGGACAACAGGTGACACATTCCATGGTGAAGATATGAGTCCCTTTGTCTTCAACCTGCTGAACTGGTAGAACTTGGACTGATAGGTTGCTGTAACAAACATCTTTATGCAAGAGATTCCCAGATATGTGAACTTCAGTGTGGGCTTGAACATGGGCTAATCCAATCACTCCCCTTCACACCCTTCTTTACGCAATCATTCCCAGAACTAAATAAAATAGTAAAGTCAAGAGTATATTTATTGTCCCCATGTGTTACTGTGGTGAAATTTCTCTTTGGCCACTCCGGTTAATATTACTCATAATGAGAGCAAAAACTGACAAACAAACAGGCAATGAACAAGGATTACAGTTTTTTTTTCTTTTTGTAGCGTTCAGGAAAGTCACAAGATAACATAATGAGGTAGTAAGGTGCTCATTGAACAATGATGACTGAGGCTTCGTTTACAGGAATGTGCATTTAGATATTCTGAGAGGATAGTGTGCAAGTAGGCAGTAACATTAGGGTAATTGTAACATATGGCGGGCTAGAAACAGTGGTGCGATTTTAAAGTATTGGACTGCAGTCTCCTATCAGGGGGCGATTGCCTTCACAGCTCTTGGGAAGAAGCTGTTTCTAAGTTTATTTGTTTTGGCCTTTAGGCCTCTAAAGCATTTACCTGATAGGAGAGGGACAAACGGCGCATTGCCCGGGTGGGTGGGACAAGTGGAGATGCGTCTGTTCTTTCTTTGGACTCGTTCTGTATAAATTGAGTCTAGATCCTGCAGACGGCATCCCACAATCCCCTGCGCTTTTCTCACCACCCGTGCTAGGTCCTTCCTCTCCTGGACTGTGCAGCTACAGTATATATTCTGCAGTCCATTGTCACTGGTGTATCGTACCACCTTAACTTTGGACTTCTCGTTATTAGCATAAATAAAATGTGTAGAGATCCATCGTTTACTGTTGAATTTCCCTCTGTAAAGCAGGGAATGATCACAGACTAAAAGGAACGCAGCCCTGCTTTGGCCACAGCAGCTTCCGTAGCCCCAACCTACACATCAGTGTGTTGTTGATCTATTATACACTGTTTAAAGTTATTTAATGTTTAATAAATAACTCTCTGTCTGTTAGGTATTGTCCGGTGAATATCACCCTGAGAGCTAATATTAGGACAATAGTTGAAAGGGATGATTTGAGCACTGGCGTTCTTTTAACAGCAAACTCTGCACACATATAGAATAAGGAGTGACAACTTCTCTTCAAGTTCAAGAATTTATTAACAGAAATAAAATGAACATCACTATAGAATGCTGTTTATCTGAATTAACACTATATTTCAATCAATAAATCCTCTCTACGAGGCTAGTGAAAGTGAACTAAAACTATTAAGCAAAATGAAGATAAAAAGAAGCTAAGGAACTATGTACACACAAAACAAACAAAAGACAAAATAAAATGGTTTATCATCATCATCAGAATAATTCAGTGAATCCTGGTTCACTGCAGATCTGACTTAAAGAACATGGAATGGAGTTACATTAGCTTAACTAATTCAGAACAACACTTGGTATGTATTTCAACCAATTCACAATGCAAATCCTGGGTTAAACAAACATTATTTGATAAAATAAAATTTTAAAGAATGATTTGCTCAGTAACCTTAAAACACTTGATTCGTTGATGTAATTATCACTCTGGGAAGCTATGGGTCGCTGTAGCGATCGGTCACTAAAATCGGTTAATCTTAAAGTTATTCAAAAACACCATAAAATCGACATTAATGTTTCATCTTAATGCAGCAATAACACTCGTAGGACTATCAAACGATAGGGGAGCGAAACGAAACAAACATTATGTTTGAAACGAACCGTAGTCGCACATCCGGGAAGAACGGATGTTATCCGGAAGATAATAGCATTAGGCTGGCTGACATTCTGAGCTAATTTTAAAAAGCTTTGGCTTGTGGAGATAACGCTTGTTATAACTATAAAAACACACTCAAATTAAATCAGCATGGCCCAGTTTCAAAGAAGCTAGCGGAAGCTATCCTGTAAGCTCCACGTGTTTCAAAAATACCATGAAAACGCATTAAGTAAACCTTGTAAATAAACCATTTAACTTTCTCTGCTTATTTCTCTGCCAAACCTGTTGGTGCCTCTTTGCCGAAACGTGGCGGTTGGAGCAGGCGGATCATAGACGGCTCTCTGACCCGGTTGCAGCGGGTGATTTCAGCTCAGCTTTTGCTGTCAGCTATGGAAAATGTGTCCTGTGCCGGCTGCAGGCGGGAGGCCGCTCTGCGCCGTCTGGAGTCAGCTTCCTGCAACAGCTGAGAAAAAAAAAACCCACAAGGCTGGTTTCGGCTTAGACGGATTCTTTACTCCAGCCTCTGGTTACGCAGAAGTTAGACTGAAGACTTAGCTTCGATCCAGACAGCAGTTCTCCAAACCCAGTCAGATCCTCCGCTCCGGAGAGGACAATGAGAGTTCCCCCTCCCCCAACCCCCCTTGCTGCTCCAGGAGCAATGGGAATGAGGACGTTTGTCTGTTGGAAGCTTGGGTTTATAGCAACGGCACCCTGCTGAGGGCGCCAGTTCGTGGTCCCTGTAAAAGTTTGTTTTTTTTTCCTCGTGGCTTGATGGCACAACAATGTGACACCGAAATCTTCAGCGTAGCTAAAAAATAAAGATTGTCTATATTCCCTGAACAAATATTCTGAAAATATTATACATACATAGAAATCTCATCAAAATAAGCAACAGTGAGGCCTCAGCAACAATGATGGAGACTAAAAAATCTGAAACCAAAATACACATTTTAACCAACTGGACCTCAGATAAGTTCTGACTATTTCAGTTTAATGAACTCAGCAGAGTCTCCCTCATCAAAAAGCCGGACCCCAGCATATAGAGGTTGAGTGAATGTGGTCTGGACTCTGTGGAGGAGAGTCATGGTATCAGAGATGCTGTAGAAAGACATAATACCTGCTCTGTGATCCAGGTACACTCCTACTCTGGAGGAAACTGGACCTGATACTGGAGTTTGAATATTGTTGTGAAAAAATGTGTAACCTTTTATGCTGCAACTTAAAGCCCAGGATTTGTCATTGAATCCTAATACACATTCTAGTGATGTCCCTGATCTGCTGATGTTCTTGTATGAAACTGCAACATAAACTCCTTCTCCTTTTAACTCCACTTCCCAGTAGCAACATCCAGTCAGACTATCTCTACTCAAAACCTGGCACCTTGTTGTGAATCTGTCTGGATGATCAGGATAAGACTGTTGTTGCTTTGTTATCGTTGCTTTTTTGTTCCCTTCAAATAATAACAGGTATTTGTATGCTGTGTTTGGATCCAGTGAGATTTCCTGTGAATACTTTAGGAATCCAGCTCTGGTCTCAGGTTCTGGTTGTGGCAGTAAAACATCCACTTTAGTGATTTTCAGCGAGATGTTTGTCCCTTTGTCTCTCAGAATGTCCTCTAGTTTCTCTCTGAGCTCTGACACAGCTGCTGTCACATCCTCAAAGTATCTCAGAGGACGAATATTGATGCTGGATGAGTGTGTAGACTCACTGAGTGCTGACAGTGAGGGGTAGTTGAGGAGAAACTGGCTGTGATCCTCTGTGTCTGAGAGCTGCTCCAGCTCAGCGTCTTTCCTCTTCAGCTCAGTGATCTCCTGCTCCAGCTTCTCCTGAAGCTCTTTGACTCGACTCACTTCAGTTTCCTGCTGGGATCTGATCTGCTGCTTCACATCAGAGCTTCTTTTCTGGATGAGACGCATCATCTCAGTGAAGATCTTCTCATTGTTCTCCACTGCTTTATCAGCAGAGACATTGATGGCCTCCACCTCCTGTTGAAGCAGCTTCACATCTTTCTCTTGGTCCTGGATTCTCTGCTGGATTTGTTGTCGTCTCACCTGGAGCTCCTTCTGCTTCTCAGTCCTTCCTGCTGCAGCTGGGACTGTTTCATGGCCTTTATGTTCAACCATAGTGCAGAGATAACAGATATACTGCTGATCAGTATGACAGAAGGTCTCCATTATCTTATTATGACGGGAGCAGATGCTCTCCTGGAGGTTCTTGAATGGATCCACCAGCTTGTGCTTCTTCAGTCCAGAAACATCATAGTGTGGTTGGAGGTGATCCCTGCAGTAGGAAGCAGGGCAGATCAAACAGGACTTAACAGCTTTCATCTTCCTCCCAGTACAGACATCACAGGCCACATCTTCAGGTCCAGCATAGCAGAGATCACCTGTAGCATCTCGGAGTCCAGTCTTCAGATCCTCCACCAACTCTGATAACACAATGTTTTTCACAAGGACAGGCCTCGGTATGAACTCTTTTCTGCACTGAGGGCAGCTAGGGATTCTCCTCTGATCCTCTCCAGCCCAGTGTTTTCTAATACAATCCATACAGTAGCTGTGTCCACAGGGAATAGTCACCGGATCCTTGAGTAGATCCAAACAGATGGAACAAGAGTATTTTTGTAAATCCATCTGACTTCCTCTCTGAGCCATTTCACCTCTCAACAACACTGAACGTCTCAAGTTTCTTATCCTCCTACAGATGTATCCCACAAGAAGGAAAGCACAAGTTCTTTACTCACTGATCTGCAGCAGTTTGTGTCGTCAGCTCAGTGTTCACACCGATCCTAAAGCTTAGTCGTGTGAAATATGAGAAACCAGGAAATGCAGCAGCAGAACTAAACTCTATTGACTGGAAGGGAGGAGTTTAACAGCCATATTTGCCGGCATCGTTGTTGGCAGGGGTGGAGGATCTGCATAGGCATCAGACTGCTTCTGCATTTCCTGCTTTTAAACATTTATAGTTCTGAGCTTTTTGGCATCCATTTACCATGTTCAGCGGAATTATCATAATTTTTCTTCAAACACATTTCATTCATTAGTAGCAGTGTTGATATTATTCACATTGTATATTTACCAACTCTGCAGCAGTTAAATAATTATTGAGGTATAAAAATCTGTTGGTAAATTTTCACTTAATCATGTTTTCACAACTGAGCACTCTGAAGTCTCTGAAACGTCATTTGTCTTGCAGAAATAAGAGTAGGAATCAGTAACAATAGCGGGTTTCATGCTGAAACTAACTTTTACTGTAACAGATGTGTCAGTTTACAGGCATCTTTAAACCTCCAGATAATTATCCATAGGTTAGTTTACATCCGGGAAGCATCAAAAGGTTTGGTAGTTGTTTTTTTTTCTCTGCCCATAAGCATTTTGAGCCGGTATGTTTTTACACAACACCTTGACTGAAAGAAGTTAGCAATGTCCTTAGAGAACCAATAGTTCTTGTACATCAATATGGGAAGAACTATAGGGTCCTTTAAAGTCTGTGTTTTTCTATCCGAAAGATTTTTAGGATAAAGTAAAAAACTACTATCAATCCTCCCAGTACCCAATTTCACAAAGTGGGGTTACTGGAACTCAAGAATAAGTTCTGGGGTAAATTACTGCATACATTTGCTTTTCCATTTCATAAAACTTGGAAGCCTTACCCTCTATGACACCCATCCATCTAAAAAAAATAGTTGACAATGATTTTCTTGTAAGTGTATAATTGGTGCCAACCTCCATTTTACTAATTCTTTTGTAATTTTTATTAATTATATATCATAAATTTATGGATGTATAGGTTTTAAGTTGAAGTAAATAGTGGCATTATTTAAGTTAAGAAATGAGACATGACCCTAACAGTGTATGACAAAAACAAACTTCAAAAACATGCAAATGTATAATTTAATAGTCTTATATTTTCTCTTGAGTTGTGGATGTTCTACTGACTCTTGTGGAGCCATCTTTCCCAAACCCCTGCATGCAGTTGTAGTCTTAATACAAGGGTGCGCTTGTGGTGCAGCGCGTAGCGCGACCCATATACGGAGGCCTTAGTCCTCGACGCGGTCGACCCGGGTTTGAATCCGACCCGCGGTCCTTAGCTGCATGTCTCTCCCCCTCTTCCACCCCCTTCCTGTCAGCCTACTTTCAGAAAAAGCGAGCCACTAGAACCCCAAACCCCCCCCCCCCCCCCCAAAAAAAAGAAAGTGAATCCACCAGTTTTGCCTTTCTATACTTTTGAGTGTGCAGCAGAATAATTGGAATTTTTTTCCCTAAAACAATGCTGGACATTCAGGTGAAGAGAGTCTGTCCACCTCTGCTTCACAACTTGCCTCTGTTAGAAGTTAAACTTCATGACTTAATATAAAAAAACAGTAGACATGCAACTGAAATGAACATATTTTTCTGTCCCTAAAGCTCCTTAAGAAACAACTGTACAAGGTGTGCTTACAAGAAAACATGTGCAATCATAAAGGAGTGCCTAAAAATAAACCTGCGGAATGCGCAACTTGAAATAATAATGCTGGAGCATCTGGGTGAGGTGTTTACTGTTTTTCAAATAAAATATGAACAATTACTGAATTTTCACTTGCATGCAATAAAAAACATTAAATTAAATGACTTGTCTTTAGTTGGGAAGAGATTGGTAAATCAGTCTGTTCAGGCACATATCTGAGTAAGGGGTGAGGAAGTAGGACTGAAAGAAGTGTCTTCTGTCCCTGAACTAACCATTGTACTCTCCTAGGAAAATAAAAGGATACAGTTACATTTTTATCTGCAAATCTGGAACAGGTGTATTTAGATTAATTTGTCTTAGTTCCTGGCTGTACCATTTAATCTTCTAAAAACACATATAGCTCCTCTCTCTCCTTTTCAGCAAATAATAGTCCCACGCTAAAAGGTAAACTACTATTCTTTCTCCTTTACTCCCTGATCTGCAGCTAGTTGACCCGTCAGTCCTTAAACTCAACAATACAATTACTCTGACTTTGTCTGATATGTGAATAGAAACACCAGGTAATAAGCCGTCAGACTCTCAGTGTTTGAGAGACGGGAGTGGTTATCACTGCATGCTTCATTCCAGGTGAATGAGCAGTTTAAATCTACATTATTACTTTACGAAGCTGGGGACAACTTCATCTGTAACCTCAAGACAGCACTCGCTAGTTTTTATGTTGAACACATTTCTTACCTAAATCATATGAGTAAACTATTGAGGTATAACTTAATAAAATATGTAAAATGTCCTGGAAACCTTTTTCTGCATTGTGTTTGATGGACAACAGGTGACACATTCCATGGTGAAGATATGAGTCACTTTGTCATCAACCTGCTGAACTGGTTGAACTTGGACTGAAGGGTTGCTGTAACAAACATCTTCATGCAAGAGATTCCCAGATATGTGAACTTCAGTGTGAGCTTGAGCATAGGCTAATCCAATCACTCCCCTTCACACCCTTCTATACGCAATCCTTCCCAAGTTTCAGCCTTTTTTGAAAAACAGAGCAAGAGTACATACATTTGGAGTACTATTGTATTCAAAACTACTTACAAATGAAAACAATGCAGTTAATTTTAGAGAAATTTTGTTGGAGATGATGACCTTTATCCATGTTGATGTCATGAAAGGCAGTTCAATATGTGTGGCAAGATTGTTTCGTCATTGGGGAATAGATGTGTCTGTCTTTAGTATAGCAGTGGCATGAGAAGCCATGTGTTGTGCCATATTAACGCTATGATCATGAAAATGATTGAGGTCAGATTGAATTCTGACCACACAGTCACGGAGGAGAGAGAGTCAGTGGGGACGGCCCTTCTCCCAGCAGGGGTCCCCTGCTGCTATAGGGTAGTTCACGCGTGACGTACGCGCTACTTCTGGGTCTCGCAAAAACAGGCAAAAACAGGACTGTTCTCGCATTCTATCATTACAAAACGGGTGAATTAGAGCGTGCTTTTAGTTAGTTTATTTTCAAAATGTAAACAATGCCTACGACTTGTTGTGCTCCCGGTTGCACAAAGAGGCATTCCATATCATTGGATGTACATTTCTTTCGTTTACCGAAGGACGAAGAAAGACGAAAGAAATGGATATTTTCAATGAAAAAGGACCCAGGCAGACAATCCCAATTGACTGTGGGAGCCATCATACCCCGACAGAATTTGCAGTCTACACTTCATCTCCGGTAAATACAACTTAATTTTGCACTGGTCATTGATCTGCTTAAATAATGAAAGCCGCAAGCGGCGTCGATCGGCCCTCGCAGCCAAGAGCCGCTCTGGCCTATTGGCCACCGCGGGGGTTTGCGCACCGCCGGCCGCCAGCCACCGCAGAAGCTGTCCCCGCATTTTCCCCGCCCGTCCACTGGGCGATACTCACGAACGCGTTGGGCAGCCCCCCCCCCCCACGACTTACAAAAAATCTGGTGCAGATCGGTCGATGCAGCGAGGAGATACGGCCGTTGAATAATGATAATGCATTTGGCCACCGGGCCGGACTAAATCGTTTGGCCAGCATTCACAGACTGTAGCGACGGTATCTGGATGGTATCTGGCAATCTGATACCATTAACCATCAACTTACTTTTAAAACGATCTTTTGATACGTTATCTAAAGAAGAAAAATATGTTGAGAACTCGTTGTTTGCTCTGTTTGCGTCTGCCACCGTGCTCGCCTTCTGCCTTCCAGTCCGGCGCGCAGGCGCGAAATACCCGGATGAAAACAATAGCAGTGAACTGGTCTATATAACTTTCCTCCCACAGACAAAGTCTCCCTCTTCTGCGACTAATTCTCCTGACTCCAAGCTACTCAGCCACCTCTCCCTGGAGCTGACCAGGAAAAGCCCACTTCGGACCATGGGCACTGCTTGGGCCTGACCGACACACGAAATACACACCTGAGAGAAACTTCTTGTCGCCTGGAGGACATGTCCGGGCAAATCAGAGTTAAGTCTGCTGTCTTAACCTCATCATCAGTAGCAGGAGGAAGAAGTCCTGCCTGCCAATTAAAGGTCAGCTTTTACAGGGAAGAAAAACCCAGACGGAGCTGAAAAGCCGGCAGAAGGCCCTTCTGGCGAGTGCTGAGGAGGACCTGCTTAAATCGGACTGCAACCGGGTCAGAGACTGTCTGCAGAACATCAGGCCTCCGATTCCGACCACATGTTGCTGCTGTTAAGCCATTAGCCGCTGCTGAACGAGCAACGGTTCCCCTTTTACTGCCTTCCTGGGATGATCAAAGTGGACCGACTCACATGAGGCGCTGGCAGGTTTGGCAGAGAGACCCAAAAGGGAAAGTTTATATGGTTCATTTGGGAAATGTTTGTAAACCATTTGTACATGGTGTCTTTAAAACAAAGGGCTAACGGTGGTAGCTCATTGCTAGCATTCCGTACCAAGTCATTGTCGAGTGTGTTTTTATGGTTATAACAAAGGTTATCTCCACAAGGGTTTCATACATTGATGGGACATTAATGTTTACGTTATCCAGCCCACTCATTATGACTAAAAATAAAGCTAAAGCTTTTATTTGTTAGCGTGGAATGCCCGCTATCCAAACTGCTATTAGCTCCTGCTAACATCCGATCCCTGATATTTCAAAAGGAGCTTGTTTTAAAGCATAAAGCTTAACTGTTTGGCTCTGCAGTCAGCCGAAAGGGCTATGAGCCTAATTCCTACATTAATATTAAATATTAATGTCGGTTTTAAAGGCAATTTTGATAACTTTAGACTTTAACCTATTTAGCGACCGATCGCTTTAGCGACCCCAGGCGCTTGGAGGGAGAATCACATTAATAAGATCGGCCATAAGGTTTAAATGATTTTACTGAGCAAATCAGTCTTTAGAATATTATTTACTCAAAATAATGTTCTGGTTAACTTGGGCTTTGCATTGTGAATGGATTGAAACACATACCAAATGTTTTTTTTAACTCCATTCCATGCTTTTTGGAATTAGTTCTGCAGTGAACAAGGATTCACTGGATTCTTCTGATTATGACCAACCACTTTGTTTGTCTTTTGTTTGGTTTGCATGTAAATAGTTCCTTAGCTTAGCTTCTTTTATCTTCATTTTGCTTAGTAGTTTAGTTAAGTTTCACTAGCCTAGTAGAGAGGATTTGTTAATCGAAATATTGTGTTAATTCAGATAAACAGCATTACACAGTGATGTTCTCTGGATGTTCATTTTATTTCTGTTATTTAATTCTTGAACTTGAGCCTATTCCTTTTTTTGGTAAATTGTGGGTTTGTTTGTTTATCGTTGTTTTTTCTTGTTTGTTTTTTACTGTTTTCTGTGTTTAATGTTGGATAATTTACTAAAAATAAAGTCAAAGAGAGAAAGAACTTGAAAAGAAGTTGTTACTCCTTTATTCTATGTGTGTGCAGGGTTTGCTGTTAAAAGATCGCTAGTGCTCAAATTCATCCCTTTCAACCATTGTTTTGATAGCAGCTTAACAGCTGATTATCACCAGACAATACTTAACAGACAAAGAGTTATTTAATAAACATTTAATAACTTTAAACATGTGATCGAATGATCTGGCCCAGTGATGTGGGATTATATGTCAAAGAGTATAAGAGGTATAGAAAATGGAAAAATAGCTATTATGAACATTTATTTTTCCCATGAAGTTTTGATACCTTATTTGCACACAGGGGTTAAAAGAGAAGGCAAGGCAACTTTATTTATGAAGCAAGATGATTCAAAGTGCTGAAGGCATTTATTTTAAAAAATTAAGTTTCCTGCCTGGAGAACAAAAGCTGCCCATCTATGCAACCAATCAGGGTGACAGGCAGAGAAAACAACGGCAGACCACTACCTGAGTTACTGCGCGGGATCCTGTTACGAGAGCTCCTGCGATGGCTGCTATAGAGGTTCCTGGGCTTCTAGTCGTGAGGTCCCAAGCTCCAGGTCTCATCGAGGCAGGATGTGGTTCTTCAATAATGGCTCAATATGGTCATAATTCTAAACAATAACTGACTTCCTAGAGTTATTGAATAAGGAAACGGTGGAGTGATGAAGTTCCAGCACTTTTATTGAAAAATAGAGCAGAGATCACCTAGATGGAAAGTAATCGCACCCCACGGTTCCACTGCAGTATGCGTCTGCCCGTTTCTGCCCCTCCTCGCTTTTAGCTCTCCCTAATACTCGATAGTAGCCTTGGCATGAGACAAAGCAAAGACAGTCTATCCTAGACGATCATCATCCCGCACAGTAGCTACGCAGTATTTGGCCTTGCAATCAGCAGGCCTGTGCTCAAATGTGCGAGTGGCAAGAGGCCATTGTGACTTCAGAATAATATTCCCATAACACTCAATAATAGTATGCTTGAAAGAACTTGGAACCCCACCTGTTGAAAGTGAGGAATTGTAAATCTCTACAATACAAGCACCAATAACGGGGAAAACTTTTTTAAACAATATTGCAGGGAGGATGTCAATTAGCGACTATGCCCCAGTTACTTCGAAGTGGATAAATTGTTTCTTGCTCATACTTGGGTAATTTTATTTGCTCCACAAAGCTCTAGAAAAGACTAGAAACCAGACTAGAAAACTCTGGCCCCTCATTTGAATATAACATGAAATAAACAGAGCCATAAACAAAGAAAGTAAAATAAGAGCCTGAAAAAAATTGACTTAAAAGTCCTTGAACTGAAGTGAGGAATGAATCATAGTGAATGAAGGGGCTTACTGATATGGTGGAGAAGGTCGATACCAGGAGGAATGAACAGATCCGGAGGGCTTGTTCTTGGAGGAGTTTTCTTCTTAGTAGTGGAAGCGGATTGTGGTGGACGGCGGACACGGTTCAGGACAAGTGGCGATAACAGCGGAGCTGAATATCCTGTCAGTCATGGAGGTAAACAAAGAGCAGGCGTGTGCAGCAGGCACAATACCACAGCGCCCTCCAGTGGCCACCGACTGCTAAGGGGAAAAAAACACCATACAAACCCCCAGATCCTGACATACTTGGCTACTTTTTACTTTTATTTGAATAAAAACATGTTCAAGTATTGCTACTCATACTTGTGAAAAATGTTGGCTACTCAACTCTCCTTCTGTGTTAGTTGAATTAAAATTTTCGCTCAACACTGACATTGCTGATAGACCGAGTATATAGCTATTTCATGTCTGGCAGCCTACATGACTTATATTTGCTGTTTTATGTTTTCTCCAGCAATGTTTGCATTTCCTTTATTTGAACTTTCAGGATAAAAGCAGAAATCATAACTTTTGTAGACATTCTTTAATGCATAAAAATACAGTACAATCTTCTTTAAAGAAGGCCATTTCATGCTGTTGCTTAGCGACCAGTTTTCACATAAAGAACAAACACTGAATTCAAACTTTACCCTTTATAACAGCAACGTTTTAGCAAAACTGCAAGTTTTCAAAAAAGAAAAAAAGAACCCGTGCTCTCTGAACTCTTTGAAGGGGGCAGAGCTGGCTGAGATCCAGTTCCTGGGTCTGTTTTTGGTTAGGAGGTTATAATGACATTTTTTATTTACCCTTTTTTTCTATCATCGAAATACATCTATTGACCGATATATATTGTTATTGCATTATTGTCCAACCCTATTATGACCTAATCTTTCTCTTTTGATATTTCCTGGAATCAATTGAAAGAAGGATATACTCACAAGGATCAGATTTAAACATCTTTAGGGGAATCTTTGATCAAATTTGAGCCGAGCCATCAATAGAAGAAATTCATGTGATATCTGGATGATCTGTTGTTTTATCTATCTACATCATTGCTTTCATTTATTTATTAACAGTATTAAATGTAAATAGTTGATGGCTCTAAAATATGTGCTTCCAAAAAAGCAACACTGTTGTTTATTTACTAGTGTAATCTCAGGACCTTTGATTGATTTCTGTTCAATTGCAATAAACAATTAAGGTTACAACATTTTTTGCAGGATAAAACCAATAAACCATCAAATGAAAAGAAAAAAATAAACATCATTCAGTCCAAATAATGAACCAGGATATATCGAAGTAACCAGAGTTCTGGTCAATAATATTTTTTACACCCAAACAGAGAGATCAGATGCTTTATTAAAACATTTTAGTGTTGTTACTTTCAGTATTTCTGATATAATAATCTAAAGTACATTAATAAAAAACAGTTGCTTTTCTGATCAAATTATCTTACCATATCTACTTATATTCAACATCTTCTGAAATCTTCTGAAAAAAAAAGATGTGATGTTCACAGCAGGAAACTTTCTGTCAGTTATTTGATGTCATTTAAATGAAAAGCGCTCAGCAGACTCTGAATTCTTATCTTCAAACCCAGCATCTCTGACTCCAGTAATATTCTGCTCCTTTTAATTCTTTTCTATAATCCGTTTGATCAGAATCTGATCTTTGTCTGATAAAATAACTACTAATGTCCTGATTGATGATCATCATAATTACAGTTTCTTATCTGTACATGGATTTGAACAATATTTGGTCTGGCAAAATTATAAATGTTAACATAATTGGTTCAGGTGAATAAAAATCCTCCTGAGTAGTGATTACCTCCAGAGCAGAACAGAAACAAGTGGGGGCAGCACCCAACCAAACACCATCATCAACAGCAAGCAAGATGACAAAGTAGCTCCATAAAGACAGTTGATCTCTGATCAGTGAAGAAATGACAACAACAATTGAGACTAAAGAAACGGAAACTAAAATACACATTTTAACCAACTGGACCTCAGATTGGTTCTGACTATTTCAGTTTAATAAACTCAGCAGAGGCGTCTTTGAAGAAAGGCTTAATCCCAGCATGTAGCGGCTGAGTGAATGTGGTCTGGACTCTGTGGAGGAGAGTCATGGTGTCAGAGACGCTGTAGAAAGACAGAATACCTGCTCTGTGATCCAGGTACACTCCTACTCTGGAGGAAACTGGACCTGATACGGGAGTTTTTATGTTGTTGTGCCAAAATTCATAACAGTCTGTCTTACAATACAATGACCAAGAGATCTCGTTAGCTCCAAATAAACATTCCTCTGACCGTCCTGCTCTGCTGATGTTCTTGTATGAAACTGCTACTTCAACTTCCCCTCTCCTCTCCACCTCCCAATAACAACGTCCAGTCAAAACTTCTCTACTTAGAGCTTGATTATAATCAGTGAATCTGTCTGGATGATCAGGATAAGACTGTTGCTGGTTCATTCTTGTTATTTTTCTGTTCCCCTCAGATAATAACAACTTCCGATGTGCTGTGTTTGGATCCAGAGTAATTTCTGTTGAGTAGTTTAAGAATCTTGTCTTTGGTTCTGGTTCTGACAGTAAAACATCCACTTCATAGATTTTCAATGAGATGTTTGTCCACGTCTCTCTCAGGATGTCCTTTAGTTTCTCCCTGAGCTCTGACACAGCTGCTGTCACATCCTCAAAGTATCTCAGAGGACGAATATTGATGCTGGATGAGTGTGTAGACTCACTGAGTGCTGACAGTGAGGGGTAGTTGAGGAGAAACTGGTTGTGATCCTCTGTGTCTGAGAGCTGCTTCAGCTCAGCGTCTTTCCTCTTCAGCTCAGTGATCTCCTGCTCCAGCTTCTCCTGAAGCTCTTTGACTCGACTCACTTCAGTTTCCTGCTGGGATCTGATCTCCTGCTTCACATTAGAGTTTCCTTTCTGGATGAGACGAATCATCTCAGTGAAGATCTTCTCACTGTCCTCCACTGCTTTATCAGCAGAGACATTGATGGCCTCCACCTCCTGTTGAAGCAGCTTCACATCTTTCTCTTGGTCCTGGATTCTCTGCTGGATTTGTTGTCGTCTCACCTGGAGCTCCTTCTGCTTCTCAGCCCTTTCTGCTGCAGCTGGGACTGTTTCATGTCCTTTATGTTCAACCATAGTGCAGAGATAACAGATACACTGCTGATCAGTACGACAGAAGATCTTCATCACCTCATCATGACGAGAGCAGATGTTCTCATGGAGGTTCTTGGAGGGATCCACCAGCTTGTGCTTCTGCAGTCCAGGGACATTAGAGTGAGGTTGGATGTGATTCTGACAATAAGAAATTAAACAGACCAGACAGGACTTGACAGCTTTCATCTTCCTCCCAATGCAGACATCGCAGGCCACATCTTCAGGTCCAGCTGGAGCAGCTGGGAGTCTAGTCTTCTTCAGATCTTCCACTAAATCTGCTAACATGACGTTCTTCTTCAAGACAGGCCTTGGTGTGAAGGTCTCCCTGCACTGAGGGCAGCTGGGGATTTTCCTCTGATCCTCTCCATCCCAGTGTTCTTTAATACAGTTCATACAGTAGCTGTGTCCACAGGGAATAGTCACTGGATCCTTCAGTAGATCCAAGCAAATGCAGCAAGAGAATTTTCTGTAATCCCTTTGACTTCCTCTATGAGCCATTTCACTTCTTGAGAACACTTAATGGCAACAATTGCTATTCCTCCGGTAGATGTGTCCCACAAAAAGCCAATCACAAGTTCTTTACTTACTTACTGCAGTTTCTGTTGTCAGCTCGGTAATCACACTGGTCCTAAAGCTTCCAGACGTTTGAATTGGGAGGAACCAGGAAATGCAGCTGAACACTTTGTTGACTAGAAGGGAGGAGTTTAACAGCAGCTGTTGTTGGGAGGGGCGGAGGATTTCCAGGCATTAGACTGCTTCTGCGTTTCTTTACTTCCAATAGTTTAAGCATTTACAATACAGACTATCACTTTCATCCGTTTTACCTTGTGTTTTTATGTACAGCATCACTCCGGCACATTTCATTCCTTGTAAGAGAATCGCTTCAGTGTTATTGAACTTGTGATGAACAAGGTACCCAGGCCACAGGACCTGGGTACCTTGGATTAATTAAACTGACCATAAAATCTCTATAACTAAATGTATTCTAGAGTCAGATGTGAAGTCATCTAGACAACTTCAATTTAATTTAGTTTAGTTTAGTTATATTGTGTCAGTTCACCAAAAAGGTTGCCTCAATGCACTTTGCAAATGAAAGGTCAATTCAATCCAATCAGATGGACAGATTCGGAGTCAAGTAAAAAGGTATATAGCCCGTACTTGTATAGTGTTTTATCAAGTCCTGAGGACCCCAAAGCACTTTAATCTACATTTAGTCATTTCCACATTCACACGCCAACAGTGGTGAGCTACATTTGTAGCCACAGCTGTCCTGGGGCAGACTGACAGAGGTGTGGATGCCATATAATCGGAGCCACAGGACCCTCTGACCATTGACTGCAGGTAAGGTGGGTGAAATACTGTGCCCAATGACACAAAGACTGAGATGGTTGGAGCTGGGCTTGCAACCTGGCAGTTACAGGACAAACTCCCTGGCTTACGCTACTGTCAATAGCCAAGTAGAAAGCTCAAGAATCAAGAAGCTTTATTGACATTATGTGTGTATGCGAAGAGCCAGAGTGATCTTTGGACATTTCAGCCAGTTCATGCCATCTGTAACGTAGCAGCATGAGCGGGTCTCTTTATAACTCATGTTTATTGTTGCTTATTTTAGAGCCCAAAAAAACGACTTACCGGTCTAAAACAACCCAAAAAAAAAAAAAAAACGTAACCCGCCACTCATGAAATTTACATGCAACTTTAAAACCAAACAAGCCCAAGGCGAATTGGCAACAGTGGAAGAAACCTTCTGCAGATGCTACCTAACTGTGGCATATTAGATCATTGAAAGCTAATGCCTAGCTTAAGCATGTTAACATTGGTTGGTGGTTGCATTTTATGTAATGCTCACATATAGTCATATTGAACAACTTAATATGTAACTGAAAAGTTTATTTATCTTAGTAATTCAATTCTGAGGCTCATTATATAGCTTAATTACACACAGAATCATGTTTCCAAGCCATTATTTCTGTTATTTATGGTAATTTTCTTAACTTTTCTTAACTTACAGGTAAAGAACAAAATTAGAATATGCATCAGACCAAAAGATAAAACATTTTTAATACAGAAATCTGGGCTAAATGAATACAAAAATTAAAACCTATTTAAAGAACAGTATAAAAGCATGGATGGTCATGAATTTTCTGAGTTTTAATGAAAAGAAAACAGAGGGGGTTTGATTAAGTCCTACCAGTTATTTACAAAGCCCTCTTCAAAACCTTGGTGTTCTAGTACCATATGCTCAGCAACATGTTACAAATGTTGGTATAACCCAGGTTCCACATTCAACAAGCTGATCAGCAATTTTTTTAGTTGACATTAGTAGATATAGCAGTTACACAAAGTTGCTAAACTAAAACCATATTATGTAAATACTATATTATTGCAAGTCACTTTACGCTGAGATCAGTCAGGCCTCTAACCTATTCCGCTCATTGAGAATGCTGCTACTGGAGTCTCTAGGAATGCAGAAAGCTTCAACATGACGTAACATCTGTCCAAGTGCCGACTTCACCAAAACGAATTGCTTTCTGGCACACCTCAGAACAAGCCCTGTAGGGCTAAATTAAAGACCGATTCAGACCCAAGCATTGCAGTTCCAATCAAGATCACAGCTGAATGATTTTAATGTGAAAATGAAGAACTTAAATGCAAGATTTGTCCCCTTTAAGCAACAAAAAGATCTTTCATCAATACATAAACTTGCGGAAGGGAATGTGCTGAAGTATTTGAATTATCTGGACACTTATCTGTGCTGCAAGTCGTCATCCTGAAAATATGAGCCTCGATGTCTAACCTGTAAAATTGCTTTTTGATCAGAACGTCAGAGCAAGACTGCAGTTTCAACCCATGCAATTCTAAACTGTTCATTTTTTTGAAACTCTTTTAAATCCACATAAATTGAGTTTTGGAAAATATTGTTTTGTTTAATTTTTATTGTGTTTCTTTACCTTTTTTGTTTTGTTCTCTGTGCATCAAACTGTTTAAGGCACCATGCTCCTCTTGCCACAAAGCTTATGACACTGACTTTGAACAAATAAGCCTATTTTTTGCTTTTTTGATCGTAAACTGTTCCCAGGGACCACCCCAAAGTCAGGGAAGGAAATGTTGCAACCATCTCCTGGTGTTTAAACTCTTTTGTTGATTGTAAAGGCCCTTCTAGGGACAAGCATATCAAATTAGTCACGGCTACAAGTGCTAGTACACAACATGTAAAATGTATGTCCCTACTTGTCCCTATTAAATAAACAAGTAAAAATTAACAATCTGATGATTAAAAGCATTTAAGAAATAATGAATGTAATGGCAAACCATTGCTGATTTACCATTACCATTATGTTATACTTCACTGATATGAGGTATAAAATAATTATATTCATAAACACCTCAAGTGAAAATAAAATGAAAAATATAAAGTTTTTCACACCCTCTGAATGAAGATGTTAGAAATGCGGCGTATGAGTAGAATGTAGAAATGGGATGAATGAGTGGAACGTCAGTCCGGGGAGCGACATGCACACCTTGACAAACTGGGACACAAGGCTGGGACACAAGGTCATCAGATAGCACCCAAGTGGTGACGACATGTTAGAAAGCGTACAGTCCTTGCATGGGCGTGTACCTAGACTTCTTTATAAGGCTTAAGAAATGATTAGTCAAAGCTCTTCCCACAATCATTGCCGTAGCGTCGTGTTCGATCAGGAGCCCGTCAGCGCTGATGTGTCTGTAAAACATTCCTCTGCCTTTTAGATTACATATGGTAAAATATAGTTATGGCTTGAAGAGTCTTTTTATTACTACAGAATTCTACAATGCAAACACCACATTATCAGATAAAAGAACCAGGGGAGGCCAAGAACAGGTCAATACCTGAACAAAGAATATTTAAAGTCAGAGGTATTCAACCATTTTCAGTCCATCCCCACCTTGATTGATGGAGAGTCTGTACAAGGACCCCCTTCAGTGTAAAGCGGGGGGAGGGGCTTATGGATTTAGCCCGCCCACTGTGGCTGGAAGAATAAATACATAAATATTGGTTTGTTTTGCTTTAATTAGAGGAACAACAGGGAAAATTGAAGGGTTTATTTGGAAAGTTCTGTGTGATGCGGTTATATTGTGTTTTTAAACACAAAGAGCTAATCGACGTAGCTCCCCTAGCATTCTTCGAGTCATGTCATTTCTGATGTAATTTAAGTGTGTTTTTATGGTTATAACAAACGTCATCTCCTCAAGGGTTTTATACACTGACGGGATATTAATGTTTGCGTTATCCGGCCCTCTCATTATGACTAAAAATAAAGTAGAAGTTTTTAAAGTTAGCGGCGAAAGCCCTCTAGCCAAAATGCTATTAGCCGATGCAACATCCGGTTTCCGGATATTCAACTAGGGTTGTTTCAAACATAGAGTTTGTTTCGTTACCCTCCACCATCGTTCAATAGGGCCACGAACAATATTATCGCATTAATATGGAATATTAATGTCGATTTAAAGGCGTTTTGTATAACTTTAGGATTAACGATTTTAGTGACCGATCGCTACAGCGACCCCAAGCCTTCCGGAGGTATATTCGTATTAGTAAAAACAAGCATTCCTAAAGTTTACAGATTCTTACTGAGAAAATCCTTGAATAAAATGTTATTTCATCAAATAATGTTTTGTTTAACTAAGGATTTGCATTGTGGATGGGTTGAAACACATGCTAAATGTTCTGAATTAGTGAAGCTAATTTAAGCTCATTCCATGTTCTTTAAGATGAACTTTGGTTCTTTACCTCAACTAACATGTTATTTCATCAAATAGTGTTTTGTTTAATTCAGGATTTGCACGTTGTATGCGTTGGATCACATGCTAAATGTTGTTCTGAATTAGTTAAGCTAATTTAACCTCAATTCACATTCTTTAAGATGAACTTTGGTTCTTTAACTCAGATCTGTAGTGAACCAGGATTCACTGAATTTTTCTGATAATAGTCACGACTTTTGTTTTGTCTTTTGTGTCTTTTTGCGTGTACATAGTTCCTTAGCTTAGCTTCTTTTTATCTTCATTTTGCTTAGTAGTTTTAGTTAAGTTTCACTAGCCTAGTAGAGAGGTTTTGCTGATTGAACTTGAAATCGAAATTCAGATAAAGAGCATTCTATAGTGATGTTCTCTGGATGTTTATTTTATTTCTGTTAATAAATTCTTGAACTTTAAGAGAAGTTGTCTCTCCTTTATTCTACATGTGTGCAGAGTTTGCTGTTAAAAGATCGCCAGCACCAGAATCATCCCTTTCATCTATTCACCAGACAATACTCAACAGACAGAGAGTTATTTATTAAACATGAAATAACTTTAAACAGTGTATAATTGCACAACATAGAAAACAATATTTTTTGCTTGAAAATGTGAAATGTCCTCTTTTATGACTTTTTGACATCAGAAACATCCAAGCTTTTTCTCACAAATACGTGAAATTAATCAGCAAATTTCTAAGCTGAATAAAATCCTATTTTTATGAGAACAATGTGTAATATTGTGAGAATAAAGTCATACAGTTGTTTGCCCAATCATTTCAAAGTCCTTATTATGATTCAGATGCACTAAAAACATTTCGTATTTTCTTATTTCTATGAAAACATTTATATAAATAGACTAAAGAGTAATTTATTTGTTAAATCGGTACCAAAGTATAACTTTACAAGATGCTCAACATTCCTTATTTTAACATACGAGAAAGCTTTTTTTGTAATTGCTCTAATAAAATTAATGCTTTATTAATTACTTTATTCTAATTATTTCCAAAAGCGTTATTCTAACATCTTCATGGCGAAACATTTGCTTCCTGTTCTCTGTGTTGGCCTATTCAGGTATTTTGAACTCAGCGGAGTCTCCCTCATCAAACAGCCGGACTCCAGCATATAGAGGCTGAGTGAACCTGGTCTGGACTCTGTGGAGGAGAGTCATGGTTTCAGAGACACTGTAGAAAGACAGAATACCTGCTCTGTGATCCAGGTACACTCCTATTCTGGAGGAAACTGGACCTGAGACTGGAGTTTTAACTCTGCTGCGTAAAAATGTGTAACCCTTTGTGTTACAGCTCAACACCCAGGATTTGTTATTGAATCCGAACACACATTCATCTGAAGTCCCATCCCTGCTGATGTCCTTGTATGAAACTGCAACATAAATTGCGTCACCTCTCCTCTCCAGCTCCCAGTAACAACGTCCAGTCAGACTCTGGATGCTCAGCACCTGATCATAAAATGTAAATCTGTCAGCATGGTCAGAGTAAGACAGAGGTTTCTTCATTAATGTTGTTTTTCTGTTTCCATCAGATAATAACAGTTGTCTATGTGCTGTATTTGGATCCAGAGTGATTTCCTGTGAGTATTTTAGGAATCCAGCTCTGGTCGTTGGTTCTGGTTCTGACAATAAAACCTCCACTCCAGTGATAGTAAGGGAGATGTTTGTCCCTGTGTCTCTCAGGATGTCCTGTAGTTTCTCTCTGAGCTCTGACACAGCTGCTGTCACGTCCTCAAAGTATCTTAGAGGACGAATATTGATGCTGGGTGAGTGTGTAGACTCACTGAGTGCTGACAGTGAGGGGTAGTTGAGGAGAAACTGGCTGTGATCCTCTGTGACTGAGAGCTGCTTCAGCTCAGCGTCTTTCCTCTTCAGCTCAGTGATCTCCTGCTCCAGCTTCTCCTGAAGCTCTTTGACTCGACTCACTTCAGTTTCCTGCTGGGATCTAATCTGCTGCTTCACATCAGAGCTTCTTTTCTGGATCAGACGAATCATCTCAGAGAAGATCTTCTCACTGTCCTCCACTGTTTTATCAGCAGAGACATTGATGGCCTCCAGCTCCTGTTGAAGCAGCTTCACATCTTTCTCGTGGTCCTGGATTCTCTGCTGGATTTGTTGTCGACTCACCTGGAGCTCCTTCTGCTTCTCAGCCCTTTCTGCTGCAGCTGAGACTGCTTCAAATTCAGACATTAAGGTCTTCATCATCTCATCATGGCGAGAGCAGATGTTCTCCTGGAGGTTCTTGGAGGGATTGAACAGCTTGTGCTTCTTCAGTCCAGGGACCTCATAATGATGCTGGAGGTGATTCTCACAGTAAGACACCAAGCAGACCAGACAGGACTTGGCAGCTTTCATCTTCCTCCCAGTGCAGACATCACAGGCCACATCATCAGGTCCAGCATAGCAGAGATCAGCTGGAGCAGCTTGGAGTGTAGTCTTCTTCAGATCCTCCACTATAGCAGCTAACATGACGTTTTTCACCAGAACGGGCCTCGGCTTGGAGGTCTGTCTGCACTGAGGGCAGCTGTAGCTTCTCCTCTGATCCTCTCCATCCCAGTGGGCTTTAATGCAGTTCATACAGTAGCTGTGTCCACAGGGAATAGTCACCGGATCCTTCAGCAGGTCCAGACAGATGGAGCAGCAGAACTTTACAGAATCCATTTGATTTTCTGGCAGCTCCATTTCAGCAAAGAGCAACGGTGGGACCTTTGAAAGCAAATAAAAACGCCACAAAAGAACCGAGACGCATGCCCGTTTTCTTTATCTTGCTCCTGAACTTTAGCTGACGCTGAAGACTGTTGCTCCCTTGACTTTCAGCTCTTTGGAGCGGAAGAACCAGGAAATGTGCTTACGCCTCTGTGCGTGTGAGAGGTTGGACTGGTTAGACTGGATGGTGCTGCCTGGGAAATGGGAATGTTTTGGTAAACATTAAAATATTCTGCTCAGCACCAAGTCAGGCAACAGCGAAACAACAACAAAGGTTAATGTGTGCGTCAATAAAAAAGGAATAAAAACAGTAAAAAAAAAAAGCCCCAGCTGCGTACTGCATTTGGTGGAAGAGCTCCGGGCCTCTAAACCTTCACCCTGATATCTCTGCCTTTACTGACACCTAGTGTTTATTTAGAGGTACTACACAGAAGTTGTAAAAGATTCAGCACAAATGTTTTTTCCAACATTTTACATTAATAAAAAGGTTACTTTGCTCACAGTTAAATTAACCCATAACAGTGATTGTTGCACTTATTTCACAGCATACCTCCAGGGGTTCTAAATGACTCTTTTTGCTTCGGAGAGCTCAGTGTCTGGGTAAGGACATCTCTGATTTCGATCTGGATTTGGTGCCCCTGCTCTCACATGTAAACTGCAGAGCAAAGATGTGCCTCTTCTGCGTCTGGGATTTTTTTTTTGGACACATTTGGATACATACATTTCAACATGAAAGCCGGACTAAAGCCTCTGAAGTATTGTTGAGTACATGAAATTCATAAATCATAAATCCCTTTTAGCTGGATGCACTACATGGGTGGGAAGCTGTTTGCACGGTTCCCTGAAAGAAAAAATGCTCCATTAACCCAAACACTGGCACGTTATTTTTAACTGGACATTCTAGATTGAGGTATATGTCTGTGAATGGCTGTTTGTCTTAGGCTTTGTACGTGTTGGCTCTGAAAGGACAATGTACTCCACCTCTCCCCTCATGACCTTTGGAGACAGACATAAGCTCTGATGTGAATCTTGGTGGATGGATCATCCGTCAGATACACTTTTTACCACTCATGGCTTCACATTTCTCTCAAGGCATGTCCCAGAATAGCTTTGAGTCACAAAAAAAGTCTAGAAAGTGATCCAGGAGCATCCAACTGATCTTGGCATATGTTGTTAGAGGAATTGTCCATGTCCGGAAATCTATAAAAGGACAACTCATTCTGGTCTCTATAATATTTAGTCCAATAGACATGTACAACATCTGGGCCTGCACGCCGCAGATTTAAATTGATCACATTTCTGTGTACTTAGAAGTTATTTATTGCTGTTATGCCGCTGTTCCAAGGGTGACCCAGTGGGTAGCGCCGTTGCCTTGCAGCAAGAAGGTTCAAGTCCTACCCTACCCTGGGTCTTTCTCCGGCTTCCTCCCACAGTCCAAAAACATGACTGTTAGATTAATTGGCTTCTCTAAATTGTCCTTAGGTGTGAGAATGGTTGTTTGTCCTATTTGTCTCTGTGTTTCCCTGCGGTACCCCGCCTCTCGCCCACAGACCACTGGAGATAGGCACCAGGACCCCTCGCGACCCCACAAGGGACAACTGTGACAGAAAATAGATGAATGGATGGATGGATGGGTGCCACTGTTCCATTGTTTCATTTCCATATCGCTAAAAAAATTATGCCAATACTCAGATTTCTCTTCAAAAATGAACTAAAACACAGTAAAAAAAAAAAAGCATCTCTTCTTGACAGTGAACCAATACTAATTGAAACCAAAAGTGAAACACTCGAATTACGAAGAAGAATAAAACTAAAACCAGCGGCTCAAACCACCATTAGAGGTTTCCCAAACACAATCTCAGCTACAGACGACACAGAAATCCCTGAAACAAAGCCTTTGAAAACAGAAAACCCAGCGTAGCAAGCAAACAATATCACACTGCACATGAAGCTGATCTGTGGGGCTGGCTTAGAAATGTCCCTCTCATTTATCTGGCCTCCTCATTGGCAGCAGGTGCTGGGTGGGCGGTGCTCTCCAAGTGTCCTCCAGCCAATCATCTTTGAGCAGGTAACCCTGGAGGCCAGGTTGGGACTCCACCAGTAGAAGTGAAGCAGCCAATCAGCAGCTGAAGGTATATTAATAGGAGGAAACTTCCAGCATGGAAAGGCATGGAAAAGAAAAAAGTACGAGGGGACAGGGGCAGTACGGGCCATGGGGCGTAACAATTACTCATATTTACACAAAGTGTTTTCAGATTCTGTTTGTTGAAAGGTTCAGTCCAGTCTTTAATGACTTGTATGTTTAAATAGTATCTTCTAGAGGTCCTTCCTGTTGACAGTGTCCTGTTCAGAGGTGAGGCCATTAATAGTTATGTTCCCTGCAACTCTACCCATTGTGTTGTGGAAAGCTTAGAGCCTGTTTCCGGGATCTGAAACAACTAATCCATGCGTTTATCTTTAGTAGAATTGATTACTGCAACTGTGTTTTCACAGGTTTGTCTAAAAAGTGGATCAGACAGCTGCAGCTGATCCAGAACGCTGCTGCCCGCGTCCTCACTAAGACTAAGAAAGTAGAGAACATAACCCCAGTTCTAAAGTCCTTCCACTGGCTCCCTGTATCTCAGAGAATAGACTTTAAAATACTTCTGTTAGTCTATAAATCCCTAAATGGCTTAGCACCTAAATACATCACAGACTTGTTATCAGTGTATCAACCATCCAGACCACTCAGGTCTTCTGGTTCCAGCCTGCTCTGCATACCTAGAACCAGAACCAAACATGGAGAAGCAGCATTCAGTTCCTATGCTCCACTTATCTGGAACAAACTCCCTTAAAACTGTAAAGGTGCGGAAAGCTTGAGTTCCTTTAAATCAAGATTAAAAACACATTTCTTTAGGATTGCCTTCAACTGTTCTAATTAAACTGTTTTACTGAAACATCATTAGTTCAACTTTTTTTTGTCCAACTGTTTTTAATGTTGTATTTTGTTTCTACATTTTATTCCTACTTGCTTTTATTCTGTTTTATTTTCCTGTATTTTAATCATGTAAAGCACTTTGCATTGTCTCTGTACTGAATTGTGCTATATAAATAAATTTGTCTTGCCTTGTTTCCACCCGAATCATTACTTAGACTTGGGAACAACTCTGGCTAAATCTGAACCCTCGCTGGTATATGTGCTACAATTGGAAAAGCCTATCAACCATTTTAGTAAGAAAAAAAAAACATAGATTATTGTCTGGTTCCAGGAACTCATTCCAGTAAAACCACATGGTGAACCCAGTCAGAACACATCAGTCGATGGATCTTAGATCATTTTATTTCCTTTGAATTTACATTGACTTATTTTTACAATTTAAAACCAAAACATGTTGAATTGATCATCAGATTTAAAAAAATAACAGATTATAAAAGTTTAGGCAGTTTTTATGGGTGGTTTTCAGTGTAATGCTTTAATTGGATAATCAAAGATTTCTAAAATACTCAGCAGTAGTAGAATAATACTGTTAACCTAACTGTCAAAGATGAAATGATTTTTAAATACTTGAGATGACATTGATTCAATAAAAAAAATAATACATTGAGTGATAATTCACAATAAAACCGGATCCATACACAAAAATCAAACAGATCAAAACTGTGTAAACCAGCGGGGCCCAAACAAGTCGTACAGTGAAGAAATGCTGTTTCTAGCCAGTTTTAATACATGTATTCAAAGCAGATCGTGATGCACCAAAGTCTACTTTTGAGTAAATGTCATTGGATAGACATTGTCCTATTTAAAAATGAATATTTGGCGTAGCAGCGAACATTTTCAAATGTAAGAAGGTTTTAACTCGTCTGTAATCATCTTATAGACTGCTAGTTTAAACTAATTTAACAGGTGTTTTAACAGAGGAAAAAGTCTATTTATGTCGTCAGCCTTTGCAATGAGTTAATAAACTATATCTTTTCTTTGTGTAGTCATCACATGTTCACGGATGAAACCTTTTAGTGCTAAAGGTTCATCCACAGGGGTTACAGCCTTCATGGAAATGATGTGAAGAAGGAAGATCAGGAACATAATCCCTGGTAATGTTCAAAGTAATTTCAACCTAAACCCATGACTTGTCTTGAACTTCAAACCGTCTTTGCAAGACGAAATAATTTCAAATCAAATTCTGAATTAAAACCCATTTGATTTTGTTACATATTGCAAAAACATAACAATTTAAATGCATTAATTATATTCAATTTTCACAGCCAAATCTGCTCTTCCCTTTTTATATTTTTATGCTGTGCATTTTGTATAGTCTTCTGAACTGACTTCTGTTTTAATATGTTTAAAATCAATTGTTACTATTCCATTGTTTCATTCCTGGGGAAAAAAATGCTAATTATCTTTAAAGTTGCTTTGCTCTACATCAATTTCAGTTTCAGTTCAGTTATATCATCCCTTCCCTCTCTGTGTTTTAGTAGGAAGAAAACTTTGCTTTGACTATTATTTGTGTTGTTTTAAAATGAATCCGATTCTGTCATTTGATAGATCATAAGACCATTTGTATAGTCTTATGATCAAGCTCAGATAATTAAAGGCACATAGATGTCCCCAGCAGGGAACGAAAGGTTCTGGACTGAACCAAGAAGCCCAACAAGCATATTTTCAAGGTAGTTGAAGACAGCAGTCAAAAGTCTGCGTGTGGCTGGATTTTAGGTGTTCAGATCCACTGAATGAGGAAAGGTCAAACAAGTAGACACGACATTTACTGTTTTTTAGAAATGTTTTCTGTGTCTCAATTCAGGGGCTGCATCCTTCGAAGTACGTATTTGTAGGCCAATTACGTCACAACGCGGCTTAAAATGCGGCAGACGAATGTGTCCTTCATTTCCCTAATTTGAAGAATAGGTCCGGTGTACCTTTCATTGCTACCCCTATCCCATGATTCATTGCGGGTCGAAGAGAACCTTTTAGGTGGAAACAGCAATGATGAAAGGGGAGTGAAAAGCTGTGAATAAAGTTGAATATATTACGCTTTCTGTGACATCAAAGTAACATTTAAAAGGTTTTCAGGAGAGAAGTTCCTCCCGGCACATTGCCTTCTAACTCCCGCTGGCTCTCCGCAAAGAGAAATAATTCAGATATCAAACGTTAATGTTTGGTTTGTTCATTATTATTAATATTCTCTACAAATAAACTGGTTCAAGCTTTCCTTGGAACATTTTGGGGTTACTGTTTAAGTTTGAAAATGTTTTACTAATAGATTACAATAATGGTATGTGTCTTCAATAAACTTTGTTTAGTGGTATTTTTCTATATCAACACAAAATCAAACATTTTGGCTAATTAATGAATTAGAATCTAATAAAAGACGATAAAGCAACATTTTTAAATAAAAGATTGCGAGCTATAATGAAAATTTAAAGGGTCAAATAAAACCCGTGTACAGTTATTTACAGAGGAGACAACGGGATTAACCTTTGCGTTTTTAAATCTATATAGTTGCAAGTGTGAATAAACAAGAAGAGTAAGAATAAAATAAAGTTTTAGAATCAGCTCACTGGTGGATTGGGCTTATTTTTTTTAGAACAGGCTCGTGGGCGCCACATGTGGTCCTTGGTCACAAATATGGTGACCAAGGACCACATGTCCTTGGTCACCATGTGCTAAGGTAAGGGCAGGGACAGCCGCTGGAAGCCAAACCGTCCCAATTCACAAGCCGATCTCTCCCGGTCTTCTCTCTTTCGCGGTCCACATATACCAGGTCCTTCGAAGCATGCAACCCCTGAATTAGGACAGAGAGAGACTAGACTGCAACGATAAAAGTCAAGAAGAAAGATCATCTATACAAAATCATCCTAGCTTGACCACATCTCATTGACTTAAACATAAACTCTCTGTGTTGGTCTATTCAGGTATTTTGAACTCAGCAGAGTTTCCCTCATCAAAAAGCCTGACTCCAGCATGTAGAGGCTGAGTGAATGTGGTCTGGACTCTGTGGAGGAGAGTCATGGTGTCAGAGACACTGTAGAAAGACAGAATACCTGCTCTGTGATCCAGGTACACTCCTATTCTGGAGGAAACTGGACATGATACTGGAGATTTAACTCTGTTGTGCAAAGATGTGTAACCCTTTGTGTAACAATGTAACACCCAGGACTTGTTATTGAATCCGAACACACATTCATCTGAAGTCCCATCCCTGCCGATGTCCTTGTATGAAACTGCAACATAAATTGCGTCACCTCTCCTCTCCAGCTCCCAGTAACAACGTCCAGTCAGACTCTGGATGCTCAGCACCTGATCATAAAATGTAAATCTGTCTGGATGATCACAATAAGACTGAGGTTTCTTCATAAAAGTCACTTTTCTGTGCGCCTTCGACAGTGAAAGTTGTCTATGTGCCGTGTTTGGATCCAGAGTGATTTCCTGTGAATATTTTAGGAATCCAGCTCTGGTCGTTGGTTCTGGTTCTGACAATAAAACCTCCACTCCAGTGATAGTAAGGGAGATGTTTGTCCCTGTGTGTCTCAGGATGTCCTGTAGTTTCTCCCTGAGCTCTGATACAGCTGCTGTCACATCCTCAAAGTATCTCAGAGGACGAATATTGATGCTGGATGAGTGTGTAGACTCACTGAGTGCTGACAGTGAGGGGTAGTTGAGGAGAAACTGGTTGTGATCCTCTGTGTCTGAGAGCTGCTCCAGCTCAGCGTCTTTCCTCTTCAGCTCAGTGATCTCCTGCTCCAGCTTCTCCTGAAGCTCTTTGACTCGTTTCACTTCAGTTTCCTGCTGGGATCTGATCTGCTGCTTCACATCAGAGCTTCTTTTCTGGATCAGACGGATCATCTCAGTGAAGATCTTCTCATTGTCCTCCACTGCTTTATCAGCAGAGACATTGATGGCCTCCACCTCCTGTTGAAGCAGCTTCACATCTTTCTCTTGGTCCTGGATCCTCTGCTGGATTTTTTGTCGTCTCACCTGGAGCTCCTTCTGCTTCTCAGCCCTTTCTGCTGCAGCTGAGACTGTTTCAAATTCAGACATTAAGGTCTTCATCATCTCATCATGGCGAGAGCAGATGTTCTCCTGGAGGTTCTTGGAGGGATTGAACAGCTTGTGCTTCTTCAGTCCAGGGACCTCATAATGATGCTGGAGGTGATTCTCACAGTAAGACACCAAGCAGACCAGACAGGACTTGGCAGCTTTCATCTTCCTCCCAGTGCAGACATCACAGGCCACATCTTCAGGTCCAGCATAGTGGTGATCAGCTGGAGCAGCTTGGAGTCCAGTCTTCTTCAGATCCTCCACCAACTCTGCTAACATGACGTTTTTCACCAGAACAGGCCTCGGCTTGGAGGTCTGTCTGCACTGAGGGCAGCTGTAGCTTCTCCTCTGATCCTCTCCATCCCAGAAGCCTTTAATACAGTTCATACAGTAGCTGTGTCCACAGGGAATAGTCACCGGATCCTTCAGCAGGTCCAAACAGATGGCGCAGCAGAACTTTACAGAATCCATTTGATTTCCTGGCAGCTCCATTTCAGCTCTGAACGGCAGTGAGAATCTCCAAAGTTTCATTTCTCTCCATGGAAAGAAATGCGTCACTCCAGAAGCCAAACCCATTTTTACCCTCCCATTTACCAACAATATGCAGCAAGTTGCCTTATCAGCTCTTCCTCTTTGCACCACAGCAGTTTAACTGCACCCAAGCAGTGAGCTCTGCTATAGGGGAGGAACCAGAAAATCTGCTGTGAGCCCTGATTTGTGTGGGAAAAGAGGGAGGGATTTTATTGGACGTTTGATTCCAGGAAAAAGGAGCTGTTTGCCTTTCCAGCTCACCTTTTTGCAAAGCTTTGGTTAGTTAATACATAACTAATGGCAAATTGATTTCGTAACAACACATGACATTCCGCTCAGCCAGAAACTTAAGAACCATAACCTAACAAAGACTAATGTGAATTGAAATAAAGTTTAAGAAAAATTCAGTTTTTAAGAATCTGTTCCCTTCATACGTTAAATTAAAAAAATGTAAAATACTATTCAGTGTTTTCAAACATAGATATATTAACAAATACACGTTTTAGTAGTTTTTTTGTGGAATATTTACATTCACCTGAAGTGCCAGTAATATGTTTCTGGTATATATTTTTTTTCTTTTCATTACCTTGGAACCCTTTTTTAGCATTATTTCGCACAAATATCAACATCCCATAGTAGAAAATGTATTGTGAGTTGTAATTGTGGCCACTACAGAAGAATAAAGTTGAGTCATACAATAAAGCTTTGAGAAAGAGTATCGGAAGCCCGACTGAGATCAGAAGTGAGCATTTGTGAGCACCTGTATAGGTTCATGCTAAAAACGACTACAGATGCAGTATTTGCTTTGAAGATGTTGATGAAGTATAGAGAGGGTTTTTGCGTTGAGTTTTTGTTGATCTAGATAAAGCATAAGACAGGTTGCTGAGAGAGGAGCTGTGGAAGTCTGGGTTAGCAAAAAAAAATATGTTGGTGTGGTGCAGGACATGCATGAGAGCTGTAAGACAGTGGTGAGGTGTGCTGTAGTTGTGACAGAGGAGTCCAAGGTGGAAATGAGAATGCATCAAGGATAATCTCTGAGCCCCTTCTCGTTTGCTGTGGTGATGGACAGGGTGACACATGAGGTTAGACAGGAATCTCCATGGATTATGATGTTTGCCAATGACATTGTGGTCTACGGTGAAAACAGAGATCTCGAGAGATGAAGGTTTGCCCTGGGAACATGAAGAATGAACGTTAGCCATAGCAAGACAGAATGCATGTGTGTGAATGAGAGGGACCCAAGAGATAAAGAAATTGGAGGACTTTAAAGGCCTTCATTTTCATATTTAAATCATTTAATTAGGGTCTATATAAAATGGAACTGCAATGCTTTGGTCTGAATTCCTTGTTATTGTTGCCCCAGAGCCCCTCTTTTGCATCTGTATGGAGGTTTGTCAATGTGCATCTCGTTTTGTTGCTGTCTCTTTCAATCTAAAGGAGGCACTTCACACCCCTCACCTCCTCTAGGGTCACAGAGCGTTCCACTCCGGCTTTAGAGAGAGATTAATGAGATTAGAGAGACTGGACTGCAAGATTGGTTGACATGGAAATTACAGATAAACTGACTCTGGAGGCAAAGTGTCTGACATACTCAGACTGGACAGAATGACTGTTATGGGGGATATGTGTCAGCAAGGACGTCTGCATTACAGATCTTCTCCACCAATGTGATAAATGGAACGCTGATATCATACAGGGAATGCCCTGAATGGGTGGATACATGCTTAGTATTTAATGTCTGTTTGTGAGAACTGATGGGGGTCTCAGATACCGGTTGCGTTGTGTTGTTATGAGAACCCAATACTGAATCTGTAAACATTCCTCTGCCTTTAAGATAAAATATGGTAAAATATATTTATGGTTGGAAGATTCTTTTTATTACTACAGAAGTATACAATAGAAACACCCCATTATCAGATAAAAGAACCAGGGGATGCCGAGAATAGGTCAAAAGTAGAACACCACCCCATTCGGCCAATTTTTGTAGTATGCTGAGGGACGATGTAATGCACAACAAATAACTTATCCATTGGTAGCAATGGCTTCCTTCAGCTTGAACTGCATCATCACTCAGAGACATAAAAATGCCGGATTTGCAAGACTTGTAAGTTGGAAGTCTATGACCAATTTTTGCAGCTCTGTAGCAAATACTGTGATTTAACTGTTCAGGAAAATATAATAGAAAACAGAGCAATCTGAGTGGCTGGAAAATAATGACCCAAAATGAATATAAAGATATCTACGCAGCTCCTGGAGAAACTACATTCAGATTTTCTGCCCTCCTTAAGTCTACAATGAAAAAATGTATTTAAGGATGAAAAAAAGAGGATGTTGTGTGATACATTCCATTTATACTGTTAATAATTCATTCCTCAGTTGTCTGTAATGTGGCACAAAGTTAAATGATTGTCCAACCTACATCTGATAATAGCACAATAAGCTAGAGGAATCAAATTACATTCAAACTGATTAAGATTTTATCTTTTAACCACTTTAATCACAACATACTTGCATCAGATGAGCACAGACCACTGATCTCTATTTATTCACTGGATAGCCGATTGTCAGAAAAAACTGAAATCACTGGCCGGACAACTTGCTACTCCCTACTCTCACAGAATCACCACGTAAACATGCCGACGTGTGCAGCATTTGGCTGCAACAACAAGCAGTTTTCTGGCTGTGGGAAGACGTGTCACAGGTAATTTTAAAGTCAGTGGGTGTACTAACAGCATCAAGCACCAAGAAAATCCATATATACTCCGATCTATCCTATAGTATAGTCTGTAGCCTAACATTAGTGTCGCTATCTCGGACCGACTCCATTACATTGACCGAGTTAGTCATTGACATTGTATCTAATGTTAGAAAATAAACAATTTTCTCACTTGAGAAAGTCATGTGTTGAAATATTTTGCATGAAAGATATATATATATATATATATGTATATATATATATATATATATATATATATATATATATATATATATATATATATATGTGTGTGTGTGTGTGTTACATATATATGTGTTGAAATATTTTGCATGAAAGATTTTGTGCATTTATATATATATATATATATATATATATACATGTATATGTATATTACATATATATATATATATATATATATATATATATATATATATTATATATATATATAAGTATATTACATGTACACTTGAGTGTGTATTTTGCAAACTTATGCGATTTTTCTAGTGTAGAAACAGAAGCTCTGTGGAGTGCTTAGATTGGTTCATTAATTTAGCTCTATTGTAAATCTATGTCAGATTTAAAGGCTAAAGCACAGCCACAGCATAGATGTATATGGCATTTGACATTTTAAAAGTCTTAAACCTCCCCTGAACATGAGAAGATCATTGTTATTCGATGTTGTAGCGCACATATTCCTGAGTTACTGGAGGAAAATAGGGAGTACCAATATGGCGGCTGGTGGCTTCACTGGTGGCTTCACAGCGACATGTACTACCAACGGCCAATCAGCAACCCAGTGAATAAATAGAGATCAGTGGCACAGACACACACAAACGAGTTGTGAACTGTTTTGACCTAGTTACCTAGGTGACCTAGGTAATTTGTGAATGGGTCACTTTAGCACACATTAGGCACACATCAGGCCTCCGACTAAGAATGCTGAAAAACTGGTTCTGGTGGCCTTTAGTTCAACTACTACTGTAATCCAAATACATTACAGTGATAATGTATTTGCTCAAAAACATGCTCAACCACTCAATGATTGCCAAATAAAATAATACCCATAGTGACTAGGATCTCAAATATTCGTTCTACTTTTAAATATCTCCTGTGTGTGTGATTCCTTATGAAACAGAACTGAAGTCACACTTGACCCAGCTCACAACTTTGCGTTACCAACATTGCAGAACTTTTTATAACCCACTCAAATAGTACACAACTGAACATTTACTGTGCTTTTGCACCAAACTTTTTCATATGAATGCCTTTTGCAGCATTATTTTTGCACCATAAACATGGTTGAACATTCTTCTGCACACTGTTTTTCTCCTGCATTGTTACATTCTGATCACTGCTGCACTTTATATTGTAATGTTAGTGTTATCTTATTCCACCTGCAATCTGATTACACTGTCATAAGCTGTATGCAAAGAAATCGTGTTCTGTATGCACTCTGTACATACAAAATGACAATAAAGTTAGCTTAAGTCTAAGAGGCTTGTGTTTGGTAGAAGTGAAGTCATGACTTGACTGAAAGCAGGCTGGCCTCAGGTCTGCATGTGCACAGATGCAAATGCCCCCCCCCCCCCCCCCCCACCCCCACCCCCAGGTAGCTGTATGGGGAGCTGTGACTGTCTGCAGAGCTGCTTGTATACAGATGCTAATTTGCCCCAGCTCTGCACAGCTAACTGTGCACATGTGAAAGTTTACCTGGAATGTGATGTTTTTAATGTAACTTTCTGCAGAAAGAAGTTGTTTGATACTAACTGCATCCTGCAGTAAAATGGGGGAGCCACAAAAATGTGTTGCTGAGTTCACACTCCTTAGTGACATGATATTTGAATGTACTTCATCAGCAACCACTCTGATCCTGCATCTCAGAACAAAGGAGGAGTGATTTGGACACATCCTTTAGTTTTGCACACAACGTGTCTTAGTTTGAAAGTTTAAAATCTTCAATGTTAAGAAAGGCATTACGTGAACAAGTTAGTGTGCAGGTTTTTAATGAAGTGGAAAATAAGATATTTAGTGTTAGCATTTAAAATTGCTGTTTAGATATTTTATCTTTCCTTCCTCTGCAGAGGCTTTCTTGCTTTGCAGGCTGATGGTCTGTGGCACACCCCCTACCGCCCCCCCCCCCCACCCCCCGCTAAACAATAGCAAGCTGACTGATTTGTCTGCTTTACCATGAGATCACACAAAGGGGTGTGTGGTCCTTCACAGAGGATATCTAGTGCAGGTAAGGCATCATTCATTCACTTTGTCTTCAATTCTGATTACAGAAAGACCAACTTTTAGCCTTTGCAAGGACATTTACTACTTGAGCTACACTCCTGGTTTGTTTTCTCCTATTATTTGGCAGAATTTTCTATATTTTCATCAGAAGACTCTCACTCCTTCGAGAAGGCCTTCTTGGTTGTTGTTTTTCTTGGAAAATGGCAGCAGACAAGTAAGTTTCTTCTTTCTTTTCTCTAGTTGATTATTCCTTTTTGTGTTCTTTCTGATCACATCTGTGCCTGTTATTGAAAATTCAGCTGACATAGTATGTATAAAACCAGGATAAACTGATGCTGATAATAAGGCAATATGGAATAAGCAAATTCTGAAAAACTTAACGGTATGTTTCACTCTGTGTTTTTTAAAGTAAGGCTTCTTTTTTTCATCCCAAAAACAAGTTCCAAATGACTGACTGAGTTGTGAACTTTGGTGACCCAGTGAATGGGTAATTTGTGAATGGGGCACTTTAGAACACATCAGGCCTCTAAGTGTGCTGAAAAACTGGTTCTGGTAGCATTTAGTTCAACTACTACTTTAATGTAAATCCATTACAGTAGCTTTCTATGAGAAGTTTTGCTTTAAATGGAAACTGAACTAGTGGAAAGCTTCCCTCTTGAACCACAACCTTAATCTGCATATTTAATCCAATGGACAGTCCAACCCCAACAACAGGCAAAAACATTCATTCCTTTTCACAGTTGTAATCTTTGCTGTGTCTCCTTTGTCTCGCAGCCAGAAAGCCGATCGTCGCATCATTTACTGCCTGCTGTGTGAAAAACCACAGGAAATGCTGATGACGCATCTGAGCAGGGTGTGTATGAAGAGGAACACACCTGAGGAACGGCTGGAGGAGGCCAAGAGGGCCAAGGAGTCCAGCAAGGAGTGGACGCGGCAAGCCAGAATTTGGGACTACACGGAGATGTGCGACCGCTACCCCCACAGGCCATCCAGGCTGGCTCTTCTCCAGGAGCTGCGCCAAAGAGAGTTTTTTGTGGTCAACGCTCCCAACCAGGCAGACCTGGAATCTGAAGAGCCACCCACCAGAAGAGCTGCCGTTCCCCCAGCCAGCGCTCCGTCCAAAGCAGCTGGTGGCGTCTCAGTGCTGCCACCGGCGGCGGAGGACAGCAGCTCTGATGACTCTGATGGCAGCTCCATCAATCCAGGTGACCGAACACCGAAAAGGTAAGCTGGAAACGTCACACACATCAGAGCAGAAACTGTGAGCCAACTGTAAGGTTGCGTTGAGCTCATGTTCTTCTTCTTTCTGTATTTTTTTCCAGAGCTCAAGCGCGGTGGAAAAACAGCGTCCGTGTCAACATGTTGAAGATGGGGCTCTATGAAAAGTTCCCTGCAGAAGAGGCCTTGTTGACTGACTTCAAGAGCTACCTGATCAATTCCCTGCTGATCCCAAACTGCCAGCAGGAGGTACGATATATCCCATGTTTCTCTTTTTAGTCTGAAACTGTCACACTCTGATTCTCAGCCTGTGGACAGACGCGAATAAAATCACACTGAATGGGATTTTTTTTTATTTAACTTCAGAAATAATGCATTCTTGTGCTCAGATGTGGAGCCTCCACCATGTTCTGTGTTGCTCTTTGTAACTGGGAAATGCTTTAATGTACAGTAGCACAGCACGTGTAGAGCACCTCTCTGTGTATTAAGTTTCAGAAAAGAGGAGATAAAGCAGCTTTATTAGGGGAGTCTACGTGTGACTGCGTGGTGTGTGGCTTTTATTCCCGCTGCATCGTCGTCTCACACTTCTCTTTTTTCTTCTATCGCAGGTAGACAACGTCTCCAGGATGCTGAGATACATTCAGCCAAGTGGGAATGTAGTCAGCTTGGACTTCCTGGTGAAGTCCACTGAGACCAAGGACTACCTCAACCAACTCCGGCGCGCTGAAATGGGCCCAGCCACCATACTGACCTACATCAAAAACATGATCCGGTTTGTTCAGTATTTGAAGACACGCCTCGACCTGGCAACAGCAGAGGCTGACATCTACAGGAAGTGCCAAGACTACACCGACCTCCTCGTTGCCCTCAAAAAGCCAGTGGCCGAGGCCGTCAGCAAGGTCACCTGTAAGACCAGGTCAGTTGCTAATCTAATTATTTCAGATTTCGAGAGGACTTTACCATTGAAATTCGTGAGAGCTATTGTTGAAGCAACAATGCTCACGTGCATGGCCGTTGGATGTTGCAGTCCATCGGGTAAAAGTGACAAAGACATTACTTATTTCACCTTTCTGTTATGAGGCGGAGGGATATTTCGGCTGGTGTTTGTAGTGCGGCAGCGTCACTTAGTTTAGAGGCCAAACAAGCGACTTCACTTTCAGAAACAAGCCCAAAAAACTGCAACCCGCAACTCATGAAATGTACAAGTGACTTTAGAAAAAAAGAAGCCCAAAGTCGCTTAAAATAAGTGGGCTTTGCAACAGTGAGTACGGGTCTGTTAATAACCGCAGGCGCCAAGGGTAAAAAAAAAACACAGTCCGGAGGATGTTGGAGGGAAAAAAGCATTAATGCGGTTAAGGCAAGTTAAAAAAAGGTGCGTTAAAACTGACAGCCCTAATTTTAATTGATATTGACACTGAGATATTTCATCGGGAAGAAGAACAAACTGAGAAGAATAACACAACAATAAGGAGAATAATAAGATTCAACTCACATCGTCTCTTTTTGGTCTCCTCGGCTCAAACTGGTATGGCTGTATTTCGTCAAAAGTCAGGTTGCTATCAAGAAAGTCTTCTATATATTCCAAATCACTATAAGATAATGATGATAAATCCACAGAACTCCCATCGCTGTCGCTAATTAATCCATCACTCTCTGCTTGGCATAGAGCACTGGTCGTCGCCATCTTGGATAATAGCGCGCAGTGACAAAGAACAGATAGAGGCTTGGGACTTGCTCAACAGCCGATCCCGCAACATGACGTCACAAACTGGGAGGTGGCAGTACAGTTCTTAGACCAACATGGCTGCCTCCAGTAAAGCACATTCAAATGAAAACTACTCTTAATTAACTCTTAATTAAAACTTATCATTTATTGAACAGTATGTAATAATTTTATATATAAAGTACTTTCAAAAGTTTGCTTTCTGATTATGACCGGACTTTTCCTTTAATGACTTCCTCAATTTTGATAGTACTTACAGTATGTGCTGGCAGTACATCTGGGGCTATGTGACACAGACATGTGTGTAATTGTCTCCTGCATTGTTGTCTTCGATGTGATTCTAGGTTTGACCGGTCCCACGAGGGTCAGAGGAGCCTTCATGAGTGCCAGGCGGTCCTACGGAGGGCCAAGAAGGACATGCTGTCCATTCATGGGAGGCTGATGGAAGGTGACCACGTGGCTTCAGAGGACAAGACACACTTTCGCTATTACTGTAAAGCAATCCTGATCCTCGGTCACTTCCAGAGACCGGGAGCGGTGGAGGGACTAACGGTAAGGGTGAAGACCTCAGTTTCTGTGGGGGTGTCAGCCTAGACAGATTATGTTAGGTAGTCTGTGAAGAGGGTGTCAGTTATTCACTGGGTGTGTGTTTTTTTTCAGACAGCAGAGTGGGAAGTGAGAAAAACTGTTGGGGGCAAGGTGTGCGTGGCTGTCAAGGAACACAGGGCTACGACAACGCAGATCGCTGTGTTTGCCCTCACCATGGAGGAGGCTGCAGTGAGTACACTTAGTACAAGCTGAACTGCTTTACCATGAAGTACAGTAACACCTGCAATGAACCAACAGACATTAACAGATATCTTTTGCTTGCCTTCGCAGATGCTGGACGCATACTACACCTGCATCCGTCCTGACTCCATCTGCCCGGATTCAGATCATAAAAACAAGCTGTTTGTGTCATCATCGGGCACGGCGACTAGGAACGTGGGCAACGACGTCGCTCGTCTGCACGCACGGTAAGTCTTGACAGCCGTCCATGTAGCATTCTAGCCAGACTGTATTCAGACGACACTCTCAATGATGAGGACTGATGAACTATGGTGGGGTATTCCAACCCATTTATTCAACAGACAGGAAAATACACCATAGACACACCATAGAGCTGTAAATAAATGAAACAAATTTACTCCCCTTAACATATAACTACTTTTCGTATTTAGATAACAAAACCATAAAGGATGATTGCCATTAGCTAGCATTGGCTTATTCAAACTTCGTTTGCATATAAAAATAACTAACTTAGTCATTATAAAAATAAAACTGCACAATAATGCAAATTATACCTGTTCGGCTTTCAGCTAGATGCCAAATTAAATGTGCATGGAAACCTGTAATGTCCTTTAACAAGCAGCAAAACCATCTGGTACGGACGTAGGAATGTACTGTAGTGCTTCTTTCTGTTTACAGGAACCGGAAATAGAAAGCATGCCTTCAAAATAAAAGACCGATATACCTTTTTGCCGTAATCCACTATAAATGTAAAATGTATTATTAAAATTATGCGGGTCAGAAGATGGATGGATGGATGGAAAATGAAAGAATCAGGAACATTAGACATAAATACAAAAGACAATATATAAATAAAAGCACATCTGAAAAATATCAGTTATAACAAATAATCTGGGTCATTTACAGTCCATAGGTCTGAAAACCTCCGTTGGATTAGCATCCAGCTAATAATTTGTGTATTTAAGAAAATAGGTCAGAAAATGAATTAGTTCAAGTTTGGGATATCATCTGATATTCCTGCCCCGTTGCAGCTACAAACTTCCAGAAGTGAAAAGTCAGGACATTCGTAGGGCCGTGGAGACAGAAGCGGCTGCAAAGTTCACGGAGGAGCAGAAGGCAACTGTGGCCAACTACTTGCACTGCAGGATCAAAACCATGGACACTGTTGTGGCCACTGCAACCCTGCTCAGCTCCCTGACATGGTATGTAATCATCTGAAATAGTTCTAAGTATTAATGCCTCTCAATGCTCATCCACCTGTTTGTCAGTGTGTAAACTTGAAACCCTTTCAATCGTGCAGCTCCTCTTCTGACAACTCTGGCGAAGAGGGCGCCCCGGCAGAGAAGAGAAGGCGAGTGGAAGAACAGGTGTCCAGCCCAACACCAGAAAGGAAAAGGTATGTACGCGTGTGTTATAAGCACAGTAAAATCCACCCAAAACATGAATATAATCACATCGTGGACAGCACATTAATGATTCCCTCTTTTTGACCACAGAAGTCGTTGCTACCAAGGCCTTCGGCAAAGGCTCCATCCTGTGTGATTTCCACGGAAAGGTGATCACAGGCTTTGAGGGCAGGGAGATGATGGCGGAGATCCAAGACGGGAAGAGCCACCTGTTTTTCTTCACACATGGCGGCGAGGAAGTCTGCATCGATGCCCAGACCGTCCCGTGTGAGTGCCACCCGTCTCTGGAAACCGTAGGGAGATGGATCGGACACTCGAAGAAGAACTTTAATGTCCAGCCACGACACTGCGTAGTGACTTTTCCAGACGGAGACAGGCACGTCCTGCTCTTTCAGGCCACAAGGGACATTGCCAGGGACGAGGAGATCCGCTATGACCGCGGCATAAAGAGGAGGTCTTTCCGTGGCCCGGAAGAGAAGCTGCAGTGGCTGGACGTCTGACAGCTAACCCTGAAAAAAACTCTGTCGTAATGTATTACATTGTACAGCTCGTTATTGTAACCAATTTGTGCAAATAAAGTGCCAGTGAAAGGCCTTAATCTGGGCTATATATCACCCTATCACTGAAGTAAATGGGAAGAGCCTATGAATCAGCTGCAAATCTGCCCTGTTCGGTGAGACCTTGGTCTCACCCAGAAATGTAAGCGTGACCTGTGTGGCTGCTTTTAAGCTGCCAGGTGTTCTTAGAACTGTGGGCCGGGGGTTTGCATTACAGAGGGAGATGTAAGCTTTACATTTGTCTATCATTAACCTTATAAGAGTTAGAAAGCAGTGCAGGAATACTCATTTTGCTGTGATCTCCTAGAACTGCACTCATGGCTTAGACTGCAAAAACTGAGCTCTCAAAATCAAGAGAAAAACATTAAAATGGAGGAAATGTTACTTAAAATAAGTAACAAAATTATCTGCCAACAGAACAAGAACTTGTAATTTTAGCCCAAAAAGACTTTTCATTTCAGTAGAAAGACAATGCAAAGTGCTTTACATGATTAAAACACAGGAAAATAAAACAGAATAAAAGCAAGTAGGAATAAAATGTAGAAACAAGAAAAACATGGGAAAGTAGAAATTAAAAGCAAATATTAATTTAAGCCTAAAACTTCAGTCACTGTTCTATATTTGTGAATCTTATTTTGCTTGCTTTAAGGATTGAATATAATTCATTATTTCTAAAGGCTTTTATTTATTAAAGCAGTTTAACTAGAACAGTCGAACACAATCCTAAACAAATGTGTTTTTAATCTTGATTTAAAAGAACTCAGGCTTTCAGCACTTTTACAGTTTACTGGAAGTTTGAAACCAAAACTGGTCCACGCCTCTGCAATGGGGAGTTTGTTAGGGTCGTTATTGGCCTGGCTTACAAGCGCGATGTTTTAGTCACCCGTATGAAGGTGATAATTGGATAGGAATCATAATAGGAATCAACCCTATTGCTGTGTTTTTGAGAGTTGGAACCTAAGTCCTCCTCATCGATTTTAACACTAGAATTACCAGAGAAGGGTCATTTAACATTTCTACCTTTGGAGCCCAGAGACGGGTCGACTGACCTGAAGGATTTTAATTAGCATCCTATAAGCAGTTGTGAACCGGCGCTTTTGTTCTGTAAATAAGGCCATTACTGCCTACTAACTGCCAGGTACAGCTGTGAGCAATGACCAGAAGTATTTGTGTCTAAGTCAAGAGGACTGAAATTCCAGCATGAGAAATATACAAGGGTATAAGAGGCAATGGCAATTTGGACAATTTGGTATTCGTACTACTTGAACTGTTTTGCATTTTAAATTATGATTACAAACATCAGTGTATTTCATTGGTATTTTATGACATTGACTCGTACAAATTAGTGCATAATTGTAATGTGAATAGAAAAGGATCTGTGGTTTAAAAAGTGGTTTTCAAAGGCAAATCTGAAAAAGTGTGGACTGCATTTGTATTCAGGGCCTGACAATCCTAGATTAAAAAAAATTGCTTAATTACTAAATTCTAGTCAATACAAAACTTACTGTTCGATTGAAACAATAAGCGTGTTATTGTTCGATTGAAATCGGAAAGAGAGGGGCCTAATTAGACATGACCAGGACATGGTCATCAGCCTAAACTGACAGGGTATCACTCAGACAAACATCTCCTTCTTTAAAATAATTTTCAGAACTACCTTGTTTGTGATGGTAGCACAGAGTAGGCTTATTTTTCTACCCTGACTCCCAAGCAGCTAGTTGATTTATAATATAACATACATACATAATAAACCATACACGATGGTTTTAGAGATTTTGTATCCCAAAAATGCTGCACTTTGCTAATAACAAACAATTGTTTATTATTATAGTATTTAGTTTTATCCACACTGCAGGGTAATATGCGTGGGTTCTCTCCGGGTACTCCGGCTTCCTCCCACAGTCCAAAAACATGACTGTTAGGTTAACTGGCTTCTCCAAATTGTCCTTAGGTTTGAGTGTGTGTGAGAATGGTTGTTTGTCCTGTTTGTCTCTCTGTGTTGCCCTGCGACAGACTGGCGACCTGTACAGGGTGTACCCTGCCTCTCGCCCAGTGAACGCTGGAGATAGGCACCAGCAACCCCCGCGACCCCATGAGGGAATAAGCGGTTTGGAAAATGGATGGATGGATGGATGGATGGATGCAGGGTAATAGTTGTAAAGTGATAGTGTTGGTTGCTTTTATTCTTTGGAGGATGCTATATTCACTAGATACAGGGAAACTGGTCAGAGTAAAAAAAGGGGACCTTGTTAAATGCAGTGCAATTATAATCTAATGAAATAAAAGTTGTTTTCTTAGGTGTTCTGATGTATGAAATCAGCAAACAGCTCCTTAATTTTCAAGGAAAACTTGTAAGGTAAACACGGGTTGCCTACAGTAAAATGTGTCTTTTTTTTATTATTATTATTTAACCCCATCCAATGATAGTCCTGCAGTAACTTTGAACGCCAACCCGTGTTGCTAATTTGGTTAGTTTTCTACTGTAGAGCTGCCTCCATCATAGATCGCACCCACCCCCAACATGGACTATTCACACGTACCTTCTGGCCTGACAGTACAGAAGTGTGGAATGCTTTTGTGAGTTCGGCTCTCCTCCCCCCTTGCTGATTCCTCAGGCAATGGGCCTATTTACAATTGAACAAGGGATGCTAATTTGAGCCACCAGAGTCGTCAGTTTGGACTCAGGGTCTTTTGACCCTCTTTCGGGACTTCAGGGGGGAGGACGAAAACCCTGGTAATGCTAGTGTTAAACCAGAGGAGGATGCCGCCTTCCTGGAACTCAAGTGACGTTTCTCCCAAGCTCCCATCCTTGTACATCCAGACCCCTGCAAGCAATTCATTCTCAAGATCTATGCCTCAGATTCCGAGTTTGGAGCCGTCCTCTCTCAGCGTTCTGACACAGACCAAAAACTGCATCCCTGCATCCCGTCAGTGAATATGTCTTTGCCAGCCCCGTATGTGCACAAAACAAACCCTCAAACAGACCCCCTGCGGGCCTCCTTCAGCCGCTTGGATCCCCCAGTTCACCTCCCACGTCTGGAAGGAGTTCTCCACCGCTCTCGGCACCAAGTATGCTCTCACCTCTGGATACCACCCTCAGTCTAATGGGCAGACATAGCGCCTGAACAAGGAGCTAGAATCCTCCCTCCGTTGCTTCACCTCGGCCAATCCGACTGGAGCACATTCCTCCCCAGGGCCTGCCCTCGCATTCCCGTATGCACCCGACCTTCCACGTCACCCAGCTCCAGCCAGTCCGCTCCAGTCCCTTATGTCCTCCCGCAGAGCCCTTTTTCTTCCCCGGGTCGTGACGTGGGCCCAATTCTCCCCCGGTCCGACAGATCGTAGACTCCCATCTTCAAGGTATCAGTCGGCAGTAGCTCGTCGATTGGGAGTGCCTGGATTGTCTATCCCTGACCCTTTCTTGGTTTGGGAGTTCTGGTCCTCCCGTCCCTCCTCCTCTGGACCACCGGGTGGCAGCGATTTGGGGGGGGGTTCTCCCTCTCTTCCCGCAGGTGGTCATTGATGAGCAGGGAGGTACAGAGCGGGAGGTGTTCAGCGTTAAGCGGCCTTTGTGGGAGTATTTAAGTGGATAGCTGCCAGCTCAACACCGCCAGAGTGTTAACCTTTTGTGGTACACCTCAGTTGGCCACTGTTGGAAAACAGCTCTCTCTCCCTTCACTAACAAGTGATCTCTTGTGCTTCAGGTTCTGACCTCTCCAGAACCCACTACACAGCGCTCCTCGCTCTCAGGGTCTCGACGACTGATCCCGCCGATTCTTCCCCACCAATCGCCAGCTGGCAGCGGGCCAAGGACTCCACTGAGCCTTCATCACCTGGACCCTTCCCACGCCCACCCTCCACCTTCTGGCCTTCCTGCATCATTGCCACCTGTGTTCCCTCCGCCCGTAGAACCCATAAGCTGCAATTTATGTTTTTATAGGTTTTGTCTTAAAAATATTAAAATAAATCAAATGCAAAAATTATGATCTATTTAACATTCAACAGAGTATAAAGGGGACATATATATATATATATATATATATATATATATATATATATATATATATATATATATATATATATATATATATATATATATATATATATGTGTGTGTGTGTGTGTGTGTGTGTGTGTGTGTGTGTGTGTATACATTTTCAGCACATGGCTTTCTCAGTACTTAATAGTTTTAGTACATAATATAAATGTGAATGGCATTTGACATTTTAAAAGTCTTAATACCCCCCCCCCCCCCCCCCACAACATGAGAAGATCCTCGTTATTTGATGCTGTAGCGCACGTATTCCCTAGTTACTGGAGGAAAATAGGGAGTAACAATATGGCGGCTGGTGGCTTCACAGTGACGTGTACTACCAACGGCGAATCAGCAACCCGGTGAATAAATACAGATCAGTGACTCCACTCCATTCGGCCATTTTTGTAGTATGCTGAGTGACGGTGTAATGCACAACCGATAATTTATCGATTGGTAGCAATAGCTTCCTTCTGCTTGGATTGCATCATCAATCAGAAATAAAAATGGCGGATTTGTGAGGCTGGTAAGTTGGAAGTCTATGACCAATTTTTGCAGCTCTGTTGCAAATACTGTGATGCAACTGTTCAGGAAATATAAATATAAAAGAAAACTGAGTGGCTGGATTATTTAAAGATATCTACGCAGCTCTTGGAGAGACTACATTCAGATTTTCTGCCCTCATTGAGACTACAAGGACAAAATGTATTTAAGGATGAAAAAGAGAGGATTTTGTGGGATATGTTCCTTTTAAACTGTTAATAATTAATTCCTCAGTTGTCTGTAATGTGGCACAAAGTTAAATGATTGTCCAACCTACATCTGATAATAGCACAATAAGCGAGAGGAATCAAATTACATTCAAACCAATTACAATTTTATCCAACCACAAAGTCTTATCAATCTAATAATGAAATACAGAATTGGAGGTGAAATAAGACAAGGTTTAATGGAGAAGCTTTAGCGTTTGAAACTGAAAAATAAAACATAATTTTGTTGGACTGTAGTCAAAAACCTGTCAAATAAAACAAAGATAAACATTAACTGAATCCAAAAGTCACACATCATCACGTTCATATCTTTACAATTCAATCTTAAAATCCTCCTAAATCATTAATCAAGTATTAACCAATCAGTTAATTGATTCCCACCTCCTGATTTCTAGTGTACAATGGTGGACTATTTTGTTAATGTACAAACATCTCATCAGTCTGATTTTAAATTTAAATACAGCATCTCTTATCAATATCAAATCTCAAAAAGTATTTGAAGGGTAATTCTTTCACTTAATCAGTGAGCTTTAAAAACCAGTCGGAAAAATAGTAATGTTTTTATTAAATAGAATGACAAAACCTTGTAGCTGTACCGGCCTATACTGGTCTAAAAGGTGAACTCAAAGTTCCCAACATGCACGGAAATATGCAGGGCATGGAAAATAAAAAAAAAGTTACATTGAGTTTAAAACTTCCAAACAAAAAATTAAGATTCACTTAAAAATGCATTACTTGTTTTTTACTGACATGCATGTAAATAAACCATTTCATGGTCTTCAACATTGCATTTGAACATGATTGCAGGAGCCTCGTCTGGGGAATAACTTTATGGTAGCTCTGTGTAATTCAGTGATTACAGCATTTCTGCACCGTCACCAGTAACTCTGCTAAGACTCAGCTACAAATACATCAAGACTCAAACTGTGGTCTTCATGGGACCATAAAGCCAGTTTGCGACATACTCTATTTAACTCTAATGAGCTCAGCAGTGGTTCCGTAATCAAAAAGCCAAAGACCAGCATGTAGAGGTTGAGTGAATGTGGTCTGGACTCTGTGGAGGAGAGTCATGGTTTTAGAGACGCTGTAGAAAGACAGAATACCTGCTCTGTGGTCCAGGTACACTCCTACTCTGGAGGAAACTGGACCTGAGACTGGAGTTTTAACTCTGTTGTAGGAAGAGGAGTAACTAGTCGTGCCACAGTGCAAAGCCCAGGATCTGCTGTTTAGTCCAAATCCACATTTTTCTGATGTCCCGGCTCTGGCAATATCTTGGTATGTGACGGCAACTTCAACTTCTCCCCCTCTCCACTCCACCTCCCAGTAACAGCGTCCAAACAGACTCTGCCTGCTCAGCACCTGACAGAAATACGTGAATCTGTCTTTATGATCAGGATAAGGCTGCTGTTGTTTCATTAATGTGGCTTTTTTGTTTCCTTCAGATAATAACAGGAATTTGTTTGCTGTGTTTGGATCCAGAGTGATTTCTGTTGAATATTTTAACAAGTCAGCTCTGCTCTTTGGTTCTGGTTCTGGCAGTAAAACATCCACTTGACTCACTGTCATCGATATGTTTGTTGCTATGTCCATCAAAATGTTCCCAAGAAATTTTTTTGCCTCTGATACAGCTGCTGTCACATCCTCAAAGTATCTCAGAGGATGGATCTTGATGCTGGGTGAGTGTGTAGACTCACTGAGTGCTGACAGTGAGGGGTAGTTGAGGAGAAACTGGTTGTGATCCTCTGTGTCTGAGAGCTGCTTCAGCTCAGCGTCTTTCCTCTTCAGCTCAGTGATCTCCTGCTCCAGCTTCTCCTGAAGCTCTTTGACTCGACTCACTTCAGTTTCCTGCTGGGATCTGATCTGCTGCTTCACACCAGAGCTTCTTTTCTTGATCAGACGGATCATCTCAGTGAAGATCTTCTCACTGTCCCCCACTGTTTTATCAGCAGAGACATTGATGGCCTCCACCTCCTGTTGAAGCAGCTTCACATCTTTCTCTTGGTCCTGGATTCTCTGCTGGATGTTTTCTCGTCTCACCTGGAGCTCCTTCTGCTTCTGAGTCCTTTCTGCTGCAGCTGGGACTGTTTCATGGCCTTTATGTTCATCCATAGTGCAGAGATAACAGATACACTGCTGATCAGTACGACAGAAGATCTTCATCACCTCATCATGACGAGAGCAGATGTTCTCCTGGAGGTTCTTAGAGGGATCCACCAGCTTGTGCTTCTTAAACTGAGCAACATCATAGTGAGGCTGGAGGTGATTCTCACAGTAAGACACCAAGCAGACCAGACAGGACTTGGCAGCTTTTATCTTCCTCCCAGTGCAGACATCACAGGCCACATCTTCAGGTCCAGCATAGTGATGATCAGCTGGAGCAGCTTGGAGGCCAGTCTTCTTCAGATCCTCCACCAACTCTGATAACATGATGTTTTTCTCCAGGACAGGCCTTGGTTTAAACTCTTTCCTGCACTGAGGGCAGCTGTGGCTTCTCCTCTGATCCTCTCCATCCCAGTAGTCTTTAATGCAGTTCAAACAGTAGCTGTGTCCACAGGGAATAGTCACCGGATTCTTCAGTAGGTCCAAACAGATCGAACAGGAAACTACAGAATCCATCGGAATTTGTGTCTGTGCCATTTTCTTCCTTAATAAGTTTGTCAAAGCATTAACAGCATCCACTGCAAATGACGCAGTCTTCAATCCTGGAACAGTCTTCAGTAGTTGAACTTTTCAGGTTCTGCTGTGCAGCTCGGTTAATCTCCCAGCCTAATTTTCAAGAAAGAGGAACCACTGCAGAGTGACTCATGATTATGTTGTCTAGGTTCAGGATTTATGAGCCCAATCACAGTTTGCTCTTTGAACGTTTACAGCATAAATGGACTACCTATAAACCTGCAAACACTTAAGGGGCATGTGATAAGATGAAGCAAACCCTTTTAAAATATCTCCTTTTTACACCATCTCCTAAAACACAAAAAAAATCAACAGAAATAATAAAATCGTTAATTAGATATTAAGCCAATAAACAATATGAGGTCAACTTGACCCAAAACTTTCAAGTTGAAGACAGGCACTGCAACTCTTTCAGGAACATTTGTCAAGCCTCAGAGCTTGTTCTAATTAACGTCATAAAAATTAGAATTTTCATAGATGTTTTCTGATAGTATGTACTTTTTGTAATACTAATAATCTCAGAAGGACTGATAGTTTTCGGACTTGTCAGCTTTAGTTTATAAGGGAAGAGCACCTAAAAATCTTAAAATTCTGCTTCTGAATACAATTACAGCACTGTGAGAGCAAATTTTGTGAGTTGCTCCAATTTATAGCTAGAGTCTGCGATTTTTCCAGAAGATTCTCCAAGTCCCCTTTTGAATAACTGCACATGCGCAAGACAGTCTTACTTTGTTCTTCTGCTCCTCAGGGGGGAAATAATTCTCCCAAATCCACTCTGGTCTTATTTCTTTCTATGAGGCCTTCCTCTTCTTCTCATAAACATAAACGCGGTTTGCTTCTTACGACTTTCAGCCATGTTCAAAGTCTATGGTGAGAGCAGCGGAGCTACAATGAAAAGGATTAATATTTAGAGTAATATAACAAAATGCAAATAAGGTTGCAACATAAACCCTTGAGCCGAGGTCAAAGCATATCAGGCTAATTCAAAAAATTAGCCTGATATGTAGTATGATATGAAAAAAATAGCCTGAGGAAATCTTGAATTTCCTCTTTCACAGTCCCTTTGGTCTTGATGTCGTCTCGTTGAGTAGACCAGAACCAGAAGCTCTGAGTGGTCTGAATAGTTGATACAGGTGCAACAAGTCTTTAATGTATTTAGGTGCAAAGCCAAGCAGTGATTTATAAACTAACAGAAGTCTATTCTGTGAGCTACAGGGATCCATGGTAAGGACTTTAGAACTGGGGTGATGTGCTCTATCTTCCTGGTTTCAGTGAGAACGTGAGCAGCAGCGTTCTGGATCAACTGCAGTTGTCTGATTGATTTTGTTGGGCAGACCTGTGAAGACACAGTTACAGTAATCAATGCTACTAAAGATAAATGCATGGATGAATTTCTCAAGATCTTGTTGGGACATCAGTCCTTTAATCCTGGAAATGTTGTTCAGGTGACTTTGTAACTGTCTTTATGTGTCCTTGGAGGTTCAGGTCTGAGTCCATCATTACACCCAGATTTCCGAGCTGATCACTAGTTTGTAGTTACAACAACTGAAGCTGACTAGTTTGTTCCTCTTTAGGTCCAAAGATAATAACTTCAGTTTTGTTTCTGTTCAACTGGAGAAAGTTTTGGCACATCCATGTATTGATTTGTTCTAAGCATCCGTTCAGTGCATGGATGGATTCCGAGTCGCCTGGTGACATCGTAATGTAGAGCAGTGTATCATCTGCATAGTGTATCATCGTGTTTCTTGTTATAACCTCAGCTAATGAGAGCATATAGAAATTGAATAGAAGGGGTCCCAGGATTGAAACTTGCGGTACCCCACATGTCACTTTTGTCCGTTCTGATGAAAAGTTACCTATTGACACAAAGATGTCCCTGTTCTTTAGGCAGGATTTGAACCAATAGAGTGCTGTACCAGAGAGTCTGACCCAGCTCTCCAGTCGGTTTAATAATATATCATAGTCAACAGTGACAAATGGCAGTTTTAGGTAGGATATCAAGACAGCAGAAGGAGGAGCTTAACTGATTTATAATTTCCTCTGAGCAGTTATAGTAGAGTAGTTGAAATGCTACCCGCATGCTCCATCCACACTGATCAGATTCACTCCACCACACTCGAGTGTGAATTTTATGACTGAACTAATAGTTTATGAGTGGTCCCATTGACCCGCTCCCTCAATTCTGCCTGCATGCACACTTGTCTTATACTTAGAAAGCTTTATTTAAGTCGTACGGAGCCCCTAAAGGGACATGGAGAGAAAAAAAACTATTGCGAGATCTCGCAAAACTATTGCGAGATCTCGCAAAATGTTTTCCTACGTCATATATATATATATATATATATATATATATATATATATATATATATATATATATATATATATATATATATATATATATATAAGGTCTGATGCCTTCACGGAGTAGATGCAAGTTTGGAGAGACTAAGTCACAAAAACTTGGACGTGTAGACCTGTATCTCTCTGTCTTAGAAAAATAACATTATAATATAAACGATATCTTTTAATCTTACTTGTGAAAAGTTAGCCCTCGAGCCCTGATGTCAATAGTCCGTCGATTTAAACAAAAATACGCCGCCCAGTGCTGAGGTATCATTAGTGTGTTCAGCTTGAATCAGCAGGTTAGGGTAGAGGTTGACTGCCCCAAGATGGCGGCCATAATTCCTACGCCGCGACAGTCAATGCGGGGTCTACTCTTATATTATGTCTATGGTTTTATCCTTTTTACTTTGCACCTCCGCTGTTGTGTGTCTGTTTTACGTTCGGTTCACTGAAGTAGGAAAACTTTTTCTTTTAATCTTTTAAAATGTCTCTCACTAATGTCAAGTCCATGTCTGTAGCCAAGTACGGATTTAATGTCTTTATATGTCAGGCCAGTACTAAAATAGAAATCAATAAACTTCTCCCATGGATGACGTGTTTGCGCCTCCATTGTTTTGTGTCTGTTTACAACTTCTTTTTCTATTTAATGGCGGTTGGCAAACAACTATGTGGTGACTAACCAGTAATGAGTGTGGATCAGGTCATTTGTTTTACTTCCGGTTCGCTGACGTAGGAAAACCTTTTGCGAGATCTCGCAATAGTTATTGCGAGATCTCGCAAAACTATTGCGAGATCTTGCAATAATTATTGCGAGATCTCGCAATAGTTTTGCGAGATCTCGCAATAGTTTTTTTCCCTCCATGTCCCTTTAGGGGCTCCGTAAAGTCGGGTATATTAAAGAGCCCGGGTGTGAAAATGATAGGAGGCTATGAAGACTAAGCTACCAGAACATCTCCACTCATCTCTTGCCTCAGACATGGTGCAGACTTTTGGGAAGCAGTTAACAAGGTTTTGTGTCAGGACATCTCCTCAAAGCAGGAGAGGGGATGGACCATAGGGACAGACTTGTGTTTTACATGACCAAAACACTTGAATGTTATTCTTTTAATAAGGCATTTGTTGTGATTCTATTTGTTGTGATTCTGGCAAGGCTGTCTGTCTGCCTGATCCCTCTCTTCTTCTGCACCTTGAAAATGTTTTAATTCCATGTTTACATGCCTTTATTTACTGGGTTCCCCACAGCCTCCTGTTGCCAGATTATTGAAAGCCATCAGTGAGTAAATGTCCAGCATTCTTCATTGCCTGCCTTCCCCAGATCTCAATTCAATTCAATTCTATTTATATAGTGCCAATTCATGAAACATGTCATCTCAAGGAATTTTACAAAGTCAAATTCAATCATATTATACAGATTGGGTCAGATTATACAGAATGGTCAAAAATGTTCTATATAAGGAAACCAGTTGATTGCATCAAAGTCCCGACAAACAGCATTCACTCCTGGAGAAGTGTAGAGCCACAGTGGAGAGTCGTCTGCATTGTACATGGCTTTGCAGCAATCCCTCATACTGAGCAAGCATGAAGCGACAGCAGAAAGAAAAACTCCCCATTAACGGGAAGGAAAACCTCCAGCAGAACCGGGCTCAGTATGAACGGTCATCTGCCTCGACCGTTCATACCTGCTTTTTGTCTCCTGATTCCCCTGCCTCATCTTAGCCCTGTCGGACTTCTCGTCGGCTTTTGTTTACTGGACCTTGACCAAGTACCCAAACCCCAGATCTTGTTTCAAGCCTAACACGGGGATTTGTAAGCCCGCTTCTGCCTCTTTGTGTATGACCACTGCCTGTTTCACGGATTCCACTCAAATTTCAGCCCTTGTCACTGACTCTAGCGCACTTACCTGTTGTGACGTTATCACTCCCACATCTGTCAGCTTCCCAATTCCAATTGAGTCCCAGGAACAGCTGATCAGGACCTCGTGGAGTTTGAGAAGGTTCCACTTGAGTCCCACTTTGCTCAATGATTTCATGCTTCCTGTTAGTGCTCGTGGCAATTTCCTGTTTCCCACCAGAGATTTGCCTTAATGAATCTGAAATGGTACTGTGTTCAGCTGAATTTTTGGGTTCTCTCACAGTAGCATTATATTTTTTTATTTTTAGGGTCTGCAACAATTTGCACATCCATTTCCTGCAAAAAAAATCTGCATGGTAGCTTTACTGATGAGAAGGTAAAAGAATGATAATATAACCTGTAACATTTGGGCCTGTGAATGTTTTAACATGATAATTAGTGACCCATGTGGGGGAAAAAAAAGGTTTGGACACTCCAGACCTAATTTGCTTTCTTTGCATGGTATGAAAACAGTCTAACTGAGTTGGGGTTGTCTCAGAGTGGAGGTCTTAGCAATCACCAATGCACTTTTCAAGGGCTGTCATGAATGGTGAGCAAATAACAGTTTGTGTTTTCCTACACACTCTTTCTGAATGATACCTTTTGTGCAATGAGTTCCTTAATAGTTGTGCCCTGAGCAAATGTAAAGAAAATCTGCCTGAACAGATTAGCTGTAGCTGATCAATTTCCACCCAAGGAAATTGAATGCATTTTTATTCATTACATTTGCAGATTAGTTTGTTTTTAAATCAGACTAACTGATGAAGGTGGAGAATCTTCTGAAATTATTTGTGTCCCCTGGCATTTTAACTGAGGGCTCTAGACTTTTACAGCCACTGTAAATCTGTGGATTATCTCCATTTTATGAGGAAGTTAAGCCTTGACATGTTTCCCCCGCTGACCAGGAAGCTGCTTGAATTTCTAAAGGTATTGCAACTGTAGGCTGTTTATGTCTTTGTAATTTTTTGTTTTTTTGTTTTTTACTTAAAGACACAACAGTATGCAGGGGTGTCACTGCATGACTTTTATTTCACAGTTTGAATTCATCTTTTCGCGACACAAAGGAGGGATTCGTCACCCAGATCCCAGCAAACATACAAGTTTTCAACTCAACACACGGGAACATTACAGCTTGTTGTGGTCATAAAACATGTCTGATAAATATGTCATTAGAAAACACTGCCGTTCTCACATTTCCTTCGCTTCAAAGCTGGACTCGTTTTCTCAAAGGCATCTCAGAAAGGAAACTATTAACCCCCAGATTATTTACTCAATAGGTTTCAGTTATTAGCATGTTCCAGCAGAGTAAAATGAGCATGAGATGGTGTTGGAGGTTCATTTTGGGAAAAATCAGACCAATTTCCTTCAAGAACTCAAAGTGTCTATAATCCATGCAAATGAAGATCGGTTTTGGCTAATAGATGAGGCTACAAGTGATGTAAAACACACACCTGCACACACGCAAACAGGGTCCGGTAAGTAAAGCCACCTGAGTCAAACAATCTGGAAAATTCGGTTCAGCTCTCATCTTTGATCGCTCGTTCTGTGCAGCCCAACGTTCAATAAAGGGAAATGAACAACACAGTATGCCAATAAAGCAACATCTGTGGTACAGAGACAACAAGTCTCACGGTTTAAAGGAAAGTTTGCTGTTTGCCACCAGGCAGATGAGACTACACTGCTAAAAGAAAATAACATAAAAACAATGCATAGTGGACTTTCAAACATGTCTTTGATTTGATTTCAAACCAGAATGCATCTACAGATCAAACTGTTGCAGCATGCTTGCTCGTTTCTTTAAATACTGCAAAGTGCTTTCTGTTTTGTTGATGATCGAGGAGTTTACCTGTGTGATCAAATGAATTTTGGGAAAGCACATTTTTGGACTGCCTGATAAAGTAAAACCAGCGTATTATAAAAGTAGCAGCTACGTTTTTAACCAAATTCCCCATGAACTGAAGCGATTTCCTCTTGTTTATGACCCAGGCGTCGACAGGACAGACAACAACAACAACAACAGAAGGCTCCTCTTGGTTTGGCATAAAGCAAAGAGAAAAGAATTAAGACCACTGGGTTCATAGCAGGCATAAAAGGTCAGTGGTCGAGCCGCTGATCCAGAGTTTGGCTGAACGTTTTTCCTCAGAGGGAAGCAGTGCTGGGTCATCGGAAAAAAAGCAGGTTAGACTTTTACTACCAATCTAGACACAGTTTTATGGCTCATATTTAATTTTGTAATGATTAATTAGTTCCAACAACACTTTGGCTGCACACGTGTAGGTGCAGCTGAAAACATCAACTGTGCCCATTTTTAAAGTAGAAAGGTGCTTAAAAGCTTGAAATATTTTCCCTGGACTACTCGACGTAGGATTTGGCAGCATCCAGATACGTAATAGTTCATTATTTTAGATCTTTAAAGTACTGTTTAATCTAATTTCTTCCAATTCAAAGCTTGTGAGCAAATCCAAAGGGCTCCAACAGAACTTTGTGTTTTGGTCACAGCCGGCCCAAGGCGTAAGCAAGCTAAGCTGCTGCATAAATGCTTAAATTTTATTTGTTTATAGATTTCTGTTAAATTTGATTTGACCATTTCAGCATAGACCAATTAAAAGATTTTAAACTGTTTAAAATTCAAGATTTACTGGATTTATTTATTCTTTGCACTATTTAACGTAGTTACAATCAAGTTTTTAATGTTTTTTGAGCTCGGTCTGTTCATAAATACATAACTAATTGTGATAAGGGCCCCAAATCTAATTCTGCTAAAGGCCCCGTACAACCTTGGGCCAGCCCTGGTAATATAAAAAAAAAAAGTTTCTAAGTTCTCTTCATGAGAAAACCCAACTGGACAGGACCTTCACCTTTATTCAATCTGGATCTCTTTTTAATAATAATAATAATATTAATAATAATTATTATTATTCAGCTAAAATAGACTCATGGGTTCCTTTCATTGAAGTAATCAGTGAGCTGATTTAGTATCCATTCTTCAACGTTTTTAGCTTGGGTTCCACATCCAGCCAAACTCTTAATGAGCAGCTCCAACCAAAGGTCAAGGCCATGGAAAAGTTGCATCACTGCATCACGTCAGTGCGTTTATTCAGACACTTTCTTTTCAAGTTTTATGGACAGGAACCGCTTTCTTGATGCGAACGCCCGTCTCAGAGGTTCCCCTTTACCAAAAGCTAAAACGTCAAACAAACACGCGCCTCTAGACGGACAGTTTCATGGAAAGTGCAAATGGAGACGTACGTTTGTTGGATTTAACATGATCGCACAAAAGGAAAGAGATCTATGGATGTTTGCTACCAAGTCTGTCAGACAACCCTTTAATTCCAGGTCGCCAACACCCATCTGAAACCCTGAATCGCAAATATCTCTGCATCTTTTTTTTTTTAAATTGAATAACTACCTAAATACTGAAATTACATTTTAAATGTCAAAATGGTTCAACTATAATATGGAAAAAATAATTTCTTCCCCCAAGAAAAAAGTCTTTAGGTAGGATTTTTTTCCCCTGGGTGCCGACACCGAGGGTCTACGATGAGATTCTTCTTTTCATTGTGATACTACTTGTTCTTCGATCTGCTACTGTTTGCCTACGTAACATCAGACTCACACAGACACTGACGGACAGAACGGTATTTACAGTATTTACAGCTTCTTATCCTTTCTCATCTAAAATGATATAAAATGAGGAGAAGCAAAGAGCTCCGGGTTTGGACTGTGGAGCGTGTTGTTCAATTCGGTCCCCCTGCAGGCAGCAACCTCGAAGCGATGCTTGAATTGTTCTGGTAAAAAATGAAATGTCACTCAGTTGATCAAGAATTCAAAAGTAGGAGAAAGTAGGAGAGGACGTGAAGAAGAGCGAGACGACAGAACCTCCTGGACAAGAAGCTAAAGATGATCCTAAGGCTGAATCCCATTTCCCTTCTTTACCCATTGGTCGACACATGATCTGCTTTAAAACTCCTTAATGTTCTAGATGCTGAGTTTTCCCACTTTTTTGCAGCGTTTTTCACTTTTTCCTACAATCACTACATTTTACTATGTCGTTGTTCTTCGAATAATTAAAATTCAGCAGCAGGATGGAAAAAGGACCATTATATATTATAGTATTTCAAATGTGCAACACTTATCATCCTACACCAGCGAAAAATCAAATCCAAAAGAAATTAATAATAGCTAAAAAAAATTAATAAAACTAAATTTATTATGATTTTTCTTCAATGAGCTCAATAATAAACTAAGCGTGGGATATATTATTTAATATGATTAAATAGGCTGAGCAATGGAACAGTGGAGAGCACTGTTGTCTTGCACCAGGATGGTCCTGGGTTGAAATCCTGGCATGGGGTCTTTCTTAATGGAATTGGTTCTCTCTGTGCATGCGTGGGTTCTCTCTGGGTACTCCGGCTTCCTCAGTCAAAAAGTGTGACTGTTAGGTTAATTGGTCTCTCTAAATTGGCCTTAGGTGTGACTGTGTGTGCGACTGGTTGTCTGTAAACCTTTCCAAGGTGGAAGCAATATCTAGAGCGACCTTGTATGTTCCTTTGTAGACCGGCAGAAGGTTTGTCGTGAACGTCTGACGTAAATGCTATAGCTGTGGCTACTAACATAGCTCACCACCGTCAGGGTGTGAATGAGTGAATGACTGACTGTAGCGTGAGCGTTTTGGGGTCGTTGGACTAGTTAAAGCACTGTACAAGCCATTTTCCATTTAATATGGGTAAGATAGCTGAGAAATGGGATTCAGCGAGAGTGGCAAGAAAACAGATGTAATGCAGCTGGGCCTAGTTTTAGGCTTTTACTTTCCTAAAGGTCATCAGAAATGTTCTAGCTTATAATAACTTAATTATAAGCCAAAACCCAGATTGCACAACACTCGCTTCCTTCCTTTTTCCAACATTCTTCAATCAACTCAAGCCTTAGTTGACAGAGATACAAAAGTAAAAAAAAAATGTTCCTCCTGGGGAGAGATTTTAAGTGATGTTGCACTATTCCTGCTCCATTTTTAAAGAGACGGGTATATTCTGGCAAAGGTCTGTAAAGATCAAAACACTGAGACTCATGACTAAGTAAAGAAGACAGAAGCAGAAGGTGGTGGCTGGTTGGACTGGTGGAACCAAGGGCGAACATTTAAAGACGTTAGGAATGGATAAAACAGCAGCGCAAACAGGCACAGTGCTGAAATCCCTCCTCAGCAGGTGGATGGCCATGAATCTTCAGGGGGCCAGCACAGGAAAGACAGGGGAGAATTAAAAAAAAAAAAAACGGGGCAGATCTTCAGATGAATGGAAGACCTCCTGGTTTACCAGGAACTTCAGCGAAGGTTATCCCTGACCTGGAGCAGCTCTGACGACCCAGCTGCGTGTATTCCTGGAATCATACCAACGTCTGATCCCTTCTACAGCCATGAAACCGAGGTTTCATTCATATCAGAGGTACAGCCATGCTAATCAGACGAGTCCAATAGCACCTTCGTGGTGTGCCCGCGTTCACGCTGGTCCTTCAAGCAGCAGGGGGTTGGCTTCGGTAGTGTCTTTCTGGAAAATAAAACGTAGTAGTGCCATTTTAACGGAGCCCATCTGCAGCAGAGACGGGGGCCTTGTGCAAAAACCTTCAGGAGATGAATTGGCACCAGCTCTGGACCAGAGGACGGAGACGGTTTCCAGGAGATTAGCTGGATATAATACTGGAGAAGCTGGTCTGTTACCAGTTGAACGAAAAACCTGGAGAAAACTGATAAATTGTCTTTGGGTTGGTCTAAAATAACGCAGGCTCGTTAAGTCTGCTGTAAAGTAAAGGAATGTATTCCAGACTTTAAAGAGATTCAAGGCTATGCTCCAAACTGGTTTGGGAGAACTGAACCCAACAGATTTGAGCGTATTTGTTTAGTTTCCTTTGAGGGAAACAGAAACCAGCCCTAGATCAGATTGTAATAAAAATCAAAAGCTATGGTGTAAAATGCTCCAGAACTGAGATACTGGACTCCAGTGGCGTTCAGGTTTTAAGCACCGTGTATTTAGATGACGTGATAAACGATAAACTCTGAAACCTAAATGATGTTTCTGACCAGAGCTGAGGGAAAGATTGAGGTACTGAAGGGCATTCAGCAGATTTCTACCCGTCTACCACTGACTGGTCAAGTTTTTACATCTGACACCATGGAAGTGGACTGGTCTCCCGGAGGAAAAACATCACCTGATATGTATTCAGTCACCGGCTGGGGAGCATCTTTTCTAGATTGCTCCAGAAGCTGAGAACCTTTTATCAAATCAGCGTAGATTTTAAAGTTTTACTTTCCAGAAGATGTGACGGAGCAGGTCAGAGAACATGAAGGTGATGGGTTTCCAGTAGGTAAACGGAGATGTTGAAGAGCCGACTTGGTGAAGATTATTTAGCTCTTAGTGGGTGAAGGCTTGCTCTCCAGGCTGGATGGTGGTCTTGGGTTGGGGGGGGGGGGTTCACAATGTAAGGGGGATGCGACCTAGACCAGCGGTGAGGGAACTTGCTTGGTCTCCAGGACTGGAGAGTCGCGGTCTGATTCCTGCGCGTCTTCACTGGCGTGATCTTCAGGGCCGCTCACAGTGTTGGACTCTCCCGGTGCCTCGTCCTGCACAAACACAAACGTTTATAAGCTGCTGCCATCATGATGAGTCCTAAAGCACCGGGTATGAATCCTACCGTCACCCAGGGGTGGGAGAGGACCTCCTCGGCTGTGAAGCGAGCGTCCACGTTCACCTGCAGCATTTGGCTAATCAGCATCTGAGGAGCAGGTCATGTGACCGTTAGCAGGGTGACTTCTTTACGTTGGATACTTCTCTGTTCATAATAGTTTTTCTACTTTTACCTTCTCTTTTTTATTGCTAATAATTGTGTGTAACAGTGTTTGCCGCAGTCACACCAGATTTCCCCCGTCTGGGGATATTAGAGAATTTCTTATCTTATATCTTATTCTTTCTAAAATACGTGAATTCATTAGTGAGACACAGAGTTTGGAAGTCGTTTGAATGATTTCAAGTTTGTTGTTTTTCTTTAATCGTTGCTTGAAAACAGGTTTAATGTTAGTTTAAACCAGTTTACAACTCCTTGATGTAGAGATTTCTGAGCATTTACATTTAGAACAAGCTAATTAAAGCACTTTATGAGTTTTGTTCTCTCTTTTATGATATAACAGGATTATTTTGATAGAGTGAAGAATGTACCAACATTTATATTCTC